>NC_086318.1:57595321-57898654 GCF_036172605.1 Pelobates fuscus
TTGTGGTTATGGTTCCAGCAGTACCATGGCGTTGTTCCTCGTTAATGGGCCAAACCATTTTTACCCTTTTACCTGTGTCCCGCTAAGCACCAGATTTCCTTTGCTTCTGACTGAATGACATCCGGCTACTGCAGAGAGGCAGACACTTGACCCCAATTTCCCCGACCATTCATTGGTTGACATCGTTACACATACTCAAACAAATAAGCTAACCAGCACATAACGATGCCTTTCTAATTTTTAGATTGTACATACGATTTTACTGTAATATTGCAATAGGACCTTTCCCAAATGTAAATAATGCATTAAAAGCTATAATTCATATATATTTTTTAAAATATTATGATTGTATAGCACCGTCAGATTACATAGCGCTGTACAGTAGGAATATATAAAAAAGAAAAAATAAGTGAACAGGTAAAAAAAAAAGTTACATAGGGCCTTGATCTAACAAACAATGGGTTAACTCGATGCATATCAACAGCGCTGGTGTAGCAGATACTCCTGGTAGAGAAAGTGTTAAGGTCTTTTGTGTCAACACACTCAATGTTTCTTGAATGAATATATCTTCGCAGCAAAGTGGGTAAATCTACAATCTCCTTAGTATGTCATCTGTGCAAACCCTTCAAAGGAAAAACAGTCTCAATGTGGAGACAAAGGACTCCTTATTGATCGTACATCCTGGTTTAATGGGCAGTGAGCCTTAAACACACCGTGATAAAGCAATGTTTTCTTTGGCCTATTCAATATTGTTAGAGAAAACAAACCAAAAAACCTCCTTGCAGTGAAATCTCAATGCCACTTAACAAAGTACATACAATTTATGAAAATCTCTCGGTGATCTCGACAACAGAATATATAAATAAAATATCATCCCATTTACAAAAATCTATTTTAAAATTGCATTTGTCTTTTACTCTACAATCCTGATTTCAATATCTCCAACGTTCCCGATTGAGTAAATACATTGGTGTAGAAGGTTTTACATTGGATTCCTTAAAGGGACACTCTAAGTACCATAAACACTACACTCATTTTAATGGTTATTTTGTTCCCTGATTTTTTTTTTTTTTTTTTTTATTAAAAAACTGGAGACATCAATGGCACATATAACCTGGCACTTTTTTTTTTATTGAAAATGCTGAAATGACACTTCTGTCCCATGCTCTCACTCATTGTTGTCCAGCTTGGATGTTGGGGGGAGGAGAGGTTGTTTCACTTCAGAGATCCAGAAGTGGAGAATGGGCTATGGGTAGTGGGTGTACTGTCACACTGCTTCAAATCAGACTTATAGCACCAATACACTACATTGTGCTGAAGTGGTTATTGTACTTTAAATGGACACTCGACTGCCCAAATGCAAAATACATTTAAAAATTACTGTTTAGTAAATATACCCCAATTGAAAACTCACATGCATTTAATTATGTATTTTTTTTCATTGGCGTTATATCTATAAACAGCTTGCAAAAACTGCAGATCTCTTGTCTGTTTACTTTGCAAGCTCTCCCCTTCTAACCTCGCCAAGACTTTGTGTGGCTGTCCAATCACTGACTTCCTATTGCAGCTCAATGAGAAGTCTTTGCATGGCAGGTGTTCTGTGCAATTAATGCCTCTTGCCCTCAGTGCAAATAAGCTAGCCAAACCAGGAAGTAAAACCCAACAGGACAGGAGGTAGCAATCAAACAAGGTGGGTCTGAAGCAGAGCTGGAGGAGAGAATAGAGTGCTGCCCTTGAGAGAGATTGAGTTTCAAAAGCAGGAGGACATCCAGTCAGAGATGGAAGAAAGGCAAGCAGTGACACGTTGCTGGACGGCAGGGGAGAGGTTTGGGGAGGAGAGGTATATCTAAGTGTCATCAGGGAACAGGTGGTATTGGAATCCAAATTAGCTAATAGGTTTGCCAAGAGAGGCAGTATAATCACAAAATAGAAGAGAACCAAGTACAGAGCCTTGGGGGACTCCAACAGAGACAGGACAAAGAGAGGAGGTATCATTAGAAAAGGAGACACTGAATGAGCATTGGGAGAGATAGGAGGAAAACCAAGAGTGGACAGTGTCACAGAGACCATGTGATTGAAGAATTTGGAGAAGGAGATCATGGTTAACAGTGTCAAAGGCAACAGAGAGGTCATTAGTATAGAGTAGTGCCCTGTGGATTTAGCTGCGATTAGGTCGTTAGTGACTTTAATAAGAGCAGTCTCAGTAGAGTGGAGGGGGCGGAAGCCAGACTGAAGAGGGTCAAGGAGAGAATTGGAATTGAGGAAGCAAGTCAGACCGGTAAAGACAAGTCTTTCCAGAAGCTTGGAGGAAAAGGGGAGCAGGGATATGGGACAATAGTTAGAATGGGGGAAGATTTTTTTTTATTTATTTTTTTTAAGATGGGCACTACAGTAGCATGTTTAAGGGCAGCAGGGACAACACCAGAAGATATAGAGCAGTTGAAGATGTATGTTAAGGAAGGCACAGGACAAGAGGAGAGAGATCTGATAAGGTGAGGCTGGACAGGATCACATAAAACTTTTTCAGCAAGCTGACATGCTTTAGGGGTATGGAGTCTCCCTTTAAATTGAAAGTCCAACTTGCCACTCACAATACTCACGATACTCACAATAGGTGGTCTGTCTGGGAAAGAATCTAGGCTAAACATGACCAATTAAAGGAATACAAAGCTGCATTCCTAGCACTATACTTTCTTTTGCCCACCCCCGTGCGGCTTCCCCCCTCCTGCACTGTAAATGTTAATAAACCCTTATCCGACTCCAGCACTGATCTCTCTCGGTGCTGGGTCGGAGATCCGCCTTCTCCAACGTCACCGGATGAGAGGGCACTAATGCAAATGCACAGTGAGCGCAGAAGCGCATTTTGCCCTTGCTTCAATACTTTCCTATGGGAATTTAATTGACGCTGGATGTGCTTATGCATAAGTGAGGACATCCAGCGTCAGGCGACCAAAAGTCGCCTAGCAAGCAGGAAGTGCCTCTATTGTCAGCCACTAGAGGCAGTCTTAGTCCTGCAATGTAATTATTGCAGTTTTTCAGGAACTTCAATAATTAACATTACATGGTTAACGGGACAGGATCACTGCACCCAGACCACTTCAATGAGCTGAAGAGGTCTGGGTGCCTATAGTGTCCCTTTAACTATAACTATAGGACCTTCCAGTGTGTGAACACAGTAGAGATTCTGATGGGCACAGCTATGAAATACCAATAGCACGCCATCATGCCAATACTAATGCAGGTGGGATTCGAGAACAGCACAGGATTTATTGTGTCTAGGGAATACCAGGGAGCTGTATTACATTAAGGCTCATAACAATTAGGTACTCAAGTGGATCTGACACCTGTAAACGATACATAAATAAAACTTTACATTTAATCTCCTGAACATAAATAGATTACAGTGTTAGCAATTGTTTCTAGCTATTCAGCAGTTTTCATTGTGGGTTTTTATTGACACAATTGTCTGTTTTTCGCTTAGAACATGTTTCCCACTGTGCTCCTACGGTCTCCTCCTGAACGTTTGCACATTAAAATAATATTTATATATATCTGTATTACATATCTTGTAACAACAAAGAATACTATGGTTACATGTTAGGAAAAGAGGTCCGGCCAGGGAATGCTGTATTAAGTACTTTGACTGTGAGTGAACTCTCCGATATCTATTTATCGCGGATTCGTATAATATTAGTTATACATTTTATTAGTAAAGAGACATTAGACATAGCACAAGATACATTTTGATATCAATTGTTAAATCTTTAAAACACATTTAGAAGAGAATTGAACATAACATGAGAAATGCAGCAAATTACAAAGAACTTGGGGCTTTCCAAAGTTTTACTCAATTGTGTATTTTCCAGAGAAATTAAATTCCACTTTTAAGACTAATGTTAGGCACCACTCTAACTTTACTATAAACTGCTATTAACTTAAATCCTAACCTCATCTCCCCCTGACCATACCATGTAAGCTCATTATAAATTGCTCTATTGCTAGGCATTCCTATAAAAGCAGCATCATAACAGGTTAAAGGGACAATCCAGACACCTTAAGCACTTCAACCTTTTTTTTTTATTTTTTAACAAAAAGTACAGATTTCAATAGAAATGGGCACTTTTGTTAATTAACCTTGTTACACCCCCCTGGCTGTCAATCAAATAACAGATTCTGTTACTTCCTGGTTTGGTTAGCTCAGTGCAGCTAAACTCAAGAGGCAGCAATTCCTCAGAGCACTTGCCTTGCAAAGACTTCTCATTAAGTTGCATTGGTAAGACTGTGATTGGACAACCACAGAAAGTCTGGGCAGGGTTAGAAGGCTTACAAAGACTCCAGACATGAGATCTGCAGTTTTTGCAAGTTCTTTTTAGATGTAATACAACGCATGTATGTTTTCAGTGGCATACATCTACTACATAGTGATTTTACATGTGTTGTATTTGCGAAGAAGAGTCTCCCTTTAAGCATTTGAAGTTCTCTGTGTTAACTGCAACATTTTAAATCTTTACTGATTCAACAGTTATTGCCCTTTTAACATTCCCAGTGATGGCTGATATTGGTGAATAAAGCAACCTTCTAAAATATACTAAGGGGGGATTTAGCAAGACAAGACAGGTGTTATAATTGCTTAATATTGAGATACATTCTTATAGGTAATCACCTGCAGTGCAGAGCAGACAATGCAATCCGCTGAAGAGCCAACTCACATTTTGTCTGTATAGGGTAAACTAAATAACTAATGGAGGTTTGCAGGCATCTAAGGTAAACACGCTCCTTCCGCTAATCTTCTGCAAAGCATCATGGGTATCATCAATGGGTATCATCAATGGGTATTATATCTGACAGGAAAGAGTCGATTGCAGTCTTGGTTAGGTTTACAATTACGTAAATCATTAGATGTTAAAAAATGACTTGGGGCAATGACTTTCCATTATTGAAGCAAAGTAATGCCATCAAGGGATTCTTGAAACATCATAACACGGTTATGGTTAAGGTTAGGCCAATGGCCAAGGATTTATGGCGGCACTGTGACATACATGCCTGAGATTAGTGATAGTTGAACTCCTATTAATTTAGCCCTTCACTTGACTAGCCGGGGAGATATAATAGTGCTATTTCTATCTCCTCAGTTCCTCCTCTGTGAGATAAAGGGTATGTTGAACCAAAATATCCACAGCAATAAATAGCAGCTGCTACCCAAGGATGTATAACTCCCACTGATCTCAGGCAGACTGGGACACACATCTCTGAGATTAGAGCCCCTATACTGAACTGAGTTAGTTAAACTGTGTATTACAGAAAATAATTCATAGATTATGTCACCCACCTTACACAGTATGGGAATTTAAAACACGTTTTGCCTGTTGAATTTACATACATATTATATAATATGTTTTTGGCATCCCTGCATGGCACTAGCTGAGTCTGCGAATTTGGCATCACTGTGATATTAAGGGGACAAAGGTACATTTAATTTATAATCTGAGCAATTCACTTTTTTTATCCACTCATTTTGTGAAAACAATATATGCCTTTAGCAAAGAAGAAATTGGCATCTGTGATGGACAGTGGTTTGACAGGGCAAGAAGTAATATAAAAAGGATTGTAACAAG
Source organism: Pelobates fuscus (assembly GCF_036172605.1). NCBI lineage: Eukaryota > Metazoa > Chordata > Amphibia > Anura > Pelobatidae > Pelobates > Pelobates fuscus. The sequence goes on from NC_086318.1 coordinate 57,600,937, forward strand.
CTGGTTTAGTGGAGCCTATTTTGAATGCAAGTATTGGTTGCTTTTCTCACTGTGGCTGGGACATAGAAGGTGGCTCTTAACACCCTCTTGCAGCTCTCAGACAGTTCTAACGACATGAAACCCATTTCTAATATCAGCACGTCTGCCGTGTTTTCTGGCCTTTGCTCTGTAACTTGGAAAATGTGTGTCACACGTTAGCAGAAGAGATAGGACGTGTTAAGCTTACCCTCAGAAGGAAGTGGCTTGTGCTTTCACGTCCCATTTTACTTGGAGACGCTAGAGGAACTCAGAGAGGTTTCGACCAACAAAATCCTCCCAAAGTCTGTCCGGGGAGAATGTCACAGACTAGAGACACGAGAATGAGACATACACAGAATTAGTGGAGGGAAAATACTTTCAGCACCTGTTAGTATGACCCACGCTTTAACCCATTCAGTGCAGAGTCATGAGAAAGTATTTTTTTGTTGTAGTGCACTTAACAAAGACCAAAACATTACGTTCATAATAGTGGTAACAATTCACATGTAACCATGACACTCATAAGAGATGTCAGATAGTATCACATGGAAATAAAGTATTAAGTAGTAAAGTAATATGTCAGCATCTGGGGAAATAAGGTGTCTGTGACCTTTGGTAGCTACGCGGTGGAATACTGCTGATGTAAACTAACGTAATGCAGGTTCAACTCTCTCTAGTTATTATCAGTTAAATTCCGCAGCGCTGTACAATAGGTGGACTAACAAACAAGTATTGGCAACAAGACAAATTAGACTTACAGGAACAGAAGGTACTGAGAGCCCTGCTCAAATGAGCTTACATTCTTCAGTTAAAGGCAAACAAGGTGAAAAACCCCTTGGTACACAGCGTCTCTGATGCCATTTCTGGTCTTACATTCCTCATCTTTCCACTAATATACATAATTGGAATTTTAATGATCTCATACACCTTGAACTTCTCGTGACTCTCCACTGGACACTGTCTAGGCAGAGTTTGTAAATGGGAGTCCTGCGCTATAATGTATTAGAATTGAACCGCATCCCATGCCGGTATGGAGTCAGGTACAAGTCGATGGCAACGTCAACATGATTCCAAATTCAAAAACGTGCCTTCTAGTTGTGATATTGTGAAATGTGTTCAGTTTACATAACATATTCAGGAAATAATGACGAGTGCAGCTTTTTCCTTGCTAATTAGTGTTACGTTTCATACACTTACTATTTTTCAATGTTATTGGTAGAAAAGAGACATCATTAGGGATACACACAGTTGCGTGTTAAAAGATAATATAAAATAAGGTTTATATCGTGTCATATTTATTACATAGGATTGAAGAAAGCCTTGCTGGAGGAAGGAACTGAAAAGGCACAGCTGATAGCAGTTTTGAAAGTCTGTTACCCCATGATTTCTTCGTAAAATCATCATGTTCTACTTATTGCCGCCCCTGTTTTGTAAACTGTTTGGTAAAGTGTGAAGTGAATTGGGTGTCATAATGTATGCACGTCATGCAGAAGTACTTTTTGCTTTCAGTAGAAGAATTAAAAAACAGGACACGTCTTTTTTTCTCATTTTTACTATATCATATCAAGTACACACAACATGAATCTATTTTTAAATACACAAATAAGATGACGCATTTTCTGATTTTCTATAAATTCTGTGTAAGCTCCCTTGTTGATTCATATAATTTACACGCTCCTGGCACCGTTGGTTTTTGTAATCCAATACTTCTTCATCTAATCAATTTAGTTATGTTAATATTGAGTTATTTGTTGGTAACATGTTTTACAAGAAAGAATACATTGTGGCTTTTTTTTGTTTGTTTTTTTACTAAAGTGGGAATTGTTGGGGCCTGCCTACTGAATTTAAAATTTAGGCCAAAACAAGCCAAGTAAAAACATGATTATTTTTAAATCGTAGATATTTTTGCCTAAAATCTGTCATTTCTTTTGTTGATCCTCCGTGATTTCTGGTTTTGCCATTGAAATTTCACTCACTGAGTAGTGTGGACATTTTGCAGATAAGGGTGTATAAACCAAACACAAATATAAAGAGTAAAGTCTGGGTTCAAGAGTGTGGCAGTTTGGGGGCGGGGCCGGACAGCCGAGCCGGCTGGTCGCATGCTAGACCAGCTCCTGCAGCCTAACATTAGAGACAGGCATATTTCAGCAAATTTTGGCACAAAACCTGCCGGCAACGGTGGCCCTCGCTGGGAAGAGAGCCCTGGGGTCCAGGGCGAGGCTGGCCCTACAGGCTACAGTCCCCTGGAGGAAGAATCCTAGACGACTTTCTCAAGGCCTACTCCAGAGGCGAGCGGAACGGACGGCCGCTGCCCTGCCGCTTACTGCTCGGGTCTTAGAGTCGGACCCGCAGGGATACCGGCCCCGTTCCCCCCCCTATGGACCGGGGGGGGGGGGGGTGATCCCGGTCTACACCCTTGAGACCCAAACTACCAAGCCTGCACCCTGAGTCTCCCGCCCGTACTGCAGACTGCATGTCGGGCCCAAGATGGCCGCCAAGCTCCAAACTGCCAACATAAGAAAGCCTGGAATCGCAGGCAAGCAGAAAGCACTTTACCGCTCAATCTGACCTCATATGCCGAGACTTCTGGAGGAGCATGGAATACAACACCACCTACTCAGTTCTATCCACCACACATGGGAGGGAGGCTGAAGCGGAGGCTACTCAATGCACCAGGCACACAGCAAAGCGACATGCTCGCCGGCGAGCCAGCCGACGGATCCCCCGAGAAGGGACCTGCACTGCGGTACGACGCCACATACCACACACCACGCAGAGGGAACCCCGACCGGGACTACACAAATCCTAATAAGACGACCGTGCTCCCTCAATTTAGACGGGAGAACCCTCAAACAAGCGGCAACACACGTCGGAAGAACGCATACCCACCAGCTCCCGCCATGCCACCAAGGTACGAGCTTACAGAGACTTACCCCAATCCAGCACCCGTTGGGAACCGACTAAACCTCTCTGGACATTCCACAGCCGATCCTAGCTCCTGGTGACAATCACCTGCTTCCCTGAAATGCTTCTCCATATGTCAGATCATCCCATTTTGAAATTAATTTGTTTGCTTTATTAGGCCACAGGGCAATGTAGTTTTGTCAGTGCAGAGGGAGGAAGAGACTCTAAGACATTCATGTTAGTACTTGCGCGCAGCTAATCGCTTATTGTGTTCTTACTATTGCGTGATCTTACTATTTGAGATAAAGCACCTAATCTACTACGCTTAGAATGCACAGATCCAAACAGATTAGCTAGATAGTATTATACAACCTTTTAAATCGTATGGAAGCAACACTCAGATATAATCGTTTGTCAAATAGATTGCTAACGTATACACAAAATTGCCTAGATTAGCATGTTCAACAAAAACAAAATTTGTGCAAGTTTCTCATGCCACTGTTTAACTCATATGTAACTTCATGTAAATGAACGCTGTTGTGGCGTATGACAATGCCCTGTAATCACCTGCACAACAAAAAAAAAGAATTAAAAAAAAAAAAAGAGTGTGGCAGTTTAAAAAACAAACAAACAAAAAACCATAATTTATTTAATCACAATTATTATTTTATTTGTTTTATATATTGCCAGTAGATTCAACAAACCTTTATAACACAACAGTCATACATGATATTTGACAGACATGAAATGTAGAAATGGAAATTTGCCATAATATGCTCACAGTTACACGCTATTATGGGAGGATGTAGAGCTCTGGTCTTGGGAGCTTACAATCTAGCATTAGGTGAGCGAGAGACAGTAAGTGTTGGGGATGCACAAGATGTTGAATTATTGAGATGTGAGGGCTAAGTAGAGGAATGACTGAGAGACATGTTGGTATAGTAAGGGTACTTAAGACGTGGAGAGCAAGGTATTGTATATACCATGGTTGAATAGAATGAGCTTACCATATAGTTTCACCTTTCTGATCCCATTCTGTATGCAGGTGTATGTATATTACTAGGACGTCATAGGCAAGTGAGGAATTTCATCCAGCAAACATGTTGTTTAATCGAACTAAGATTCCTATATCAAGATATAAAAAATAAATACATCTCAAAACATCGCCTGACTGTGGCCAGACCACTTGTACATGCCCTTAGGATGCAACCACAAATGTCTACACCAAGCACCCCGCCCCCCCAAAAATTAGGATTCTCAACCTAATGTGCATGCAGATGAATTAATGTTAAATCTTCAGCCAACCAGGTCTGCGCATGCACAGAGTGCTATGAAAGACACCCTAAGGTGATAGACACATATGCGGTTCCATTGGGAAAAATATGATTAAATGTGGTTGATCACTTATACATGATTGTTTGAGTTTATGTAACAGGATACTGTACTTGGTTCTACCATGTCCGTGGCTTTGGCAAAATCAATATTTGAGCTATTGACAATTTATGTAACTGAAAGCGTAACTTAGCATAAGAGTAAAATATTTTACTCACATAATTATTATAGTGTGAATTGTGATTATGCTTACATTCATTGTTGTGAAGCTCGTTGTTATACACTCAAACACAACTAATTTGGGACTGCTTAAAAAGAGGGACAGTAGGATAAAAAAAAAAGAAAAGAAAAGCTTAAAATAGGGCCCGTCTCTCCCAAAAAGGGACACTTGAGCGTAATGTTGTGATTTCCTACATTATAAAGAGCGTCTCATCCACAGCTTTTAAAGACAGCATTAAACGATCCATTCATGACTGGAACAAGACTCTGCCAACCATTGAGAATTTTAAAATGTAGTTTTCAACAAGCACAGCCAAACATTAGCCCTAGTAGGAGCTAACCATGCACCTACTGAGCTTCAACTGACTCCCTCTGAGCTTTCCGTGTGTCCCATAAGACCTGACAGCTGTTGTGCAGCAAACTTTCACTTCCCAGGAACTACTTCATTTTTATCAACTTCAGATGAATTTACCCAGAATGATCTCTGTGTTCGCCTGGAATGTTCGTAAAGCCGTGACTCGCTCACATCCTGCATCTGGCTTTCTGGGAATTACAGATCAGTAACGTAGATATTTTCTAACAAAATACAGTTATGAGTATTATTAAGGCCTTAAATTCCCTGTAATATGTTATCACTGGGACTCCAAACACAGCCCTGAAGCCCCTGCTCCCCTACAACACTCAAAATATAACATTAAGGAAATTGCAAACCTTGCCAGCTTAGAGAGACTATCAAGGCTGCAGTGACCCACAATGTAACGATTTATATATAGAGAATGCATTCTGTCAAAATAACCAGAGTATTGCAGTATGCAATTGGACTAAAATGTTATTTAAAAGACCAGCTTTCCTAATTTTTTGAAGCAATACATGAAATGAAATGCATTCAAATTTACAAACTCCCCAATAAAAAAAAAAAATAGAAAAAAAATAAAAAGTGGCTCAGCCAATCATGACCAGGTTACCATTATAAAGGGAACCTCCATGTGTTAAATAAAGGCTGTTCACGGACATCAGGGAAATGGGAAATATTTAAGACTTTGAACATTTCTGAAACACCAGCAGGCTTTGTTCCCAGATAAAGTTGCTTGGTGGCAGATTTGGAATGGCCAGTGAAAAGATCAAAAGCAGAATTAGTTAGAAACATTAAAATATGACATGACATGTAAGATATATTCAAAACCATCTTAAGCCAACCAATCAAATATCACACAACAAAAATCACAAAATACTCTGTATCCATTATGACCACTTTATCAATAATGTGTTCAACAAAACACAAAGATCTGGGGTTAGTAGCAGGCACTGATGACATCTCATCATTCACGCCTTTCATTTATAGAATGATGTAAATAAGTGCCCACCAGTGAGATAACTGAGAATCTCCTGAAAATGAAAATGAGATTTCAATCATGGCCCAAGTTCCCAGTAAATTCCCACGCCATGCTCAGCACATCTCTGTTGTCTGGTCATATGCCAATATTCTGGTTTATAGCAAAAGATGGTAACCAGTGAAGGCTGGTATCATGATGGGTGTTACTCTTCACCACTCTGCCCATTTAACTCCATGTATCTCTCACCCAATAAAATGTCACTCCCTGCTCAGCGTTTTTCACAAATGACCCGGGTTTATGACATGCCCAGTTTACCTGAACAGCTATTCTAGGCAGCCACCAATGAGGAAGGAGGGCAAGTAAAGAACTGTCATTATTAAGACACATATAAAACAGGTTTAACATGCAATCATCTCAAATGTGTAAGCTCAACTTTAACCCTCTCCCCAACCAAAGAAAAATCCCAGGGGTCCATACCATTTCCAATACAGTTCTCATCAAAATTATTGAACCCCCAATGAACAAATCAAACAAAAGCAATTGATCTAGCTCAACACAACGAATGCTTCAAGTCAAGTGGTTTCCCTAAATTCAACTCAAAATGCAACATATAATGTCTCCAGTCTCAAAATGATTCAACCCTCTGAATAGAATCCTTCACAACAGCACAAATATGCAACACAGGTGTTGTCTCAAACACACCTGATGCAACTAATTCCTCTGGTACTGGAACCTGCAGCATGTGGAAGGCAAGATGGGTTCATTGAAGTATCAGGATATCCTAGTAGAATATGTCATGCCGTCTGTGAGGAAGCGGAGGCTTGGAATTTATTGGACCTTCCAACAAGACCATGATCCCAAGCATACATCGAATTCCACCAAGGCTCGGTTGCATAAGAAATCCTGGAAAATATAGTGACCACCACAGTCATCTGACTTGAATCCCATAAAAACATAAAAATAAATCTCTGATGGGATTTGAAGAAGGCGATTGCAGCACGCAAACCCAAGGATATTACGAAATGAGAGGCCATTGCTCATAAGTTTCCTCAGGAACGCTACCAGAAGCTGGTGTCTGGCTATGCATCTCATTTGCAGCAGGTCATAACATCAAAAGGGTGCTCTACCAAGTACTAGAGGGGCTTGCCATGAAGGGGCTGAATACTTTTGAGACTGAAGAAGTCGTTATAAGTTGCATTTTCAGTTGAATTTGGGGAAATCACTAGAAGCATTTGTTGTGTTTATCTATTTTAATTGCTTTTGTTTGATTACCCAGGACATACTTGAAAACGAGAGAAATCTCAATGTATCCATCCTGGTAAAATATTTTATAAAAAAATTAAAATTTGTTCATGGCAATTTTCAATGGGGGTTGAATAATTTTGATTACAACTTTAGATTGAGGTTAAACCCAAGTTTCCTTGTGAATGAGCCTCAACAGGTTATACTGATCCATAAAGGTGAAGAAATAACCCGATTATTAGATTGCAGACCTATAGCCTTTCTGCATGTACTGTATAAAATAATGAGCTACTGTGCAGTAATCAGCAAATATATAACTTTCTGACCCGAATTCAAATTACTGTACCATAACTAACCTTTTTAAAGGTTTGCAAAGATATTCAAAGCCGCATGGAACGAGGGAAATTTATTAACGTTACTTCCCTAGACAGTGCAGAAACATTTGTTACAATCCCTGCTTCGTTAGAACAAGGAAACTGGTCCTTTTAGCCTTCCCATTTCATGGTTCCACAACAGATAAAAAGCAAACTAGCAATATCAAATCATCTATCAGACTGCAATTTCTTAAAGGACTGTCTCTCTCGGTCTACAATTATTATGTTATTATTTATATATTATGTTATTATTTATATAGCGCCAACAAATTCCGCAGCGCTTTACAATGGGTGGACGAACAGACATGTAGTTGTAACCAGACGAGTTGGACACACAGGAACAGAGAGGTTGAGGGCCCTGCTCAATGAGCTGACATGCTAGAGGGATCAAACCAAACATGTAAATTTGATTAATGAATCTATTCTCTGTGTATGTTAACTGCGTTATCTTAATGTATTCTGTTAACCCCTTAAGGACACATGACATGTGTGACATGTCATGATTCCCTTTTATTCCAGAAGTTTGGTCCTTAAGGGGTTAAAATACTTTCTAAAGGAAATAGTTAGTGACATCATATTGAAAATTACATAATGGGATACTCTTGCGCTGTTATGAAACAGGGATAGAAATCTACCCCATGCTGTAACGCTGCTTTACAGCACATTTTTGGGGTTAGGACATGTGCTTAGTCTGGCTATAATGAATGGAATTTACAGTCTTCTCTACAGTAATGAGCTTACATTTTCCTAACCTGAAGTTCCAAAAACTAACCTTCGCGGCGTCGTTTAGATCAGCATTATAAGCTGTATCGACTGCATGAATCATAAATGGATGTAATGCCACTGCTGTCTTATTAATGCAGCTCGGTTTCTGCATTGTTCAAATGGTGCTTGACATTTAGACCCAGATCAGCCACTACTCCTCCAGTCCTTTGTGGACCATATGTATGGATTGCTCAGGTCACTCTTGTGAGATAATGGATGCCCTGATTTAAAGTGCTCCAAGCATCAGGAAAACAGAACTGTCACAAGCATTTCCAGATCATTTGTTTGTCATTGCAGAAAAATGGGCAGCGTCCTCGCCCAATGTAAAGTGTTAATTATTTTCTATGTTTGCCAGATGAATCTTATCGATGAAGAGGTAAAACAATCAGCTGAACTAGATATTGGGGTCTGCCATTATTAGTGGTCCCTGTATAGGGTTATAGGCGATAGGAACAGTTTGTTTATTTAAAGGAATTTCATGTTATCATTTAACAATGCATCCTACAGCGATCACTTGGGCTCCTACACAAAAAAAATTGGCAATTTTTGGAAAAAAATAGAGAGATGCGAAAATAGCAAAGCTAGATTTTTTTTTCTGTTTGGCAATTTCGACCTAATATTTGCAATGCCTTTGTTAGAATCCCATATCTGATTTCTTCGACAATGTAATGATTACACTCCTTATTCACAGTTTTATTTGCTACCTACTATTCATTTATACGCCGTTCTCATTCATTTACATCTACGCTCATTCATTGACACATACACGGTTCAATAAGGTTTCTGATTGTGCACCTGGGGCCAGTCAAATTCATCTCGACTGGACATTTATTACATGGGTTGATATTACATTCAGAAACCTTTACACTGGTAAAGAGACATCAATAATGGATTCATGCAATTCTATAAATACACATTCCTATTGATGACCTTAGCTGTATTCACAATAACATGCATACTCTGTTCTTGAAATCTCTTATATATATATATCTACACATTAGCTTTTGATAATATTAGTGAATATTTACAATAGTCATAGATATACATATAACAGCATGCAAGCGTACAATTGGAGAAAACATGCATTGCTGAGCATATCTACACATCCCAGATATGTCAGAGGCTGCGTTTTCACTCAGATTTCCTCCATACAAATAAAATGCTTACACAGCACCTAGGATTCTGGATAGGGAGATACAAACAAGATTCTCATTGGTTATATTTAGTCTTTCAATTCACTTTATGTAGCTCCCAAGTGTCCTAGATCCTAAGGAACAGTCCTGATTTGGAAACCATGTTTCTGCATCCTAAGATACTTCTTGTGGGTGAACATGTCATTGAGTTGAAAATACACAGACAATGATTTAGACTTATTTGCTGCATTCAAGAGCATCTGGGCCAAAGGCAAGGGTTAGCTTGAAGAAGTGTCTCCCCCCATAAATACTGCCCTTCTATTCATTTATACTTAGGAGTTACAGTCATGAGTGTAGGAAACAGGGAAGGGGTGGTCGGAGTGGGGGACGCATTCCCCAAGAAAATCTTGTGAAGGGGATCAGAGGTTATGATGGTGTTTTGTTGGCTGTATATCATGTGTTTTGTGGTTTGAGAAAGAGGAAAAAAAAAAAAAGAAAATTTAACCCATTAAGGACTGAGCCAAATGTACACCTTGTGAACAAAACAAAACGTAAACAAAACCTGGCATTTGCGCTACATGTCTGTTCAACCTAATTTACCTCTTTCATATTAAATGCACCCCCCTCATTATATATCATTTTATTCAGGGGAAACAGGTCTTTTATTTAATATCAAATATTTAGCTATGAAACATAATTTAATATGAAAAAAATGGGAGAAAATAAGAAATGTTTTTTTTTTTTTAGTTCTACGTGACATTTTAACTGTCAATGTCATAATACTGTTTTCTTTTACTGCAATAAAATACAGATATTTGTTTTCAGCAAAGTCTCACGTGTAAAACAGTACCCGCTATGTACAGGTTTTATGGTGTTTTGGGAAGTTACAGGGTCAAATATAGCACATTACATTTGAAATTGAAATTTGCCAGATTGGTTACGTTGCCTTTGAGACTGTATTGTAGCCCAGGAAATAAATTTACACCCATAATGGCATACCATTTGCAATAGTAGACAACCCAAGGTATTGCAAATGGGGTATGTCCAGTCTTTTTTAGTAGCCATTTGGTCACAAACACTGGCCAAAGTTAGCGTTAGTATTTGTTTGTGTGTGAAAAATGCGAAAAACGCCAATTTTGCCCAGTGTTTGTGACTAAGTGGCTACTAAAAAAGACTGGACATACCCCATTTGCAATACCTTGGGTTGTCCACTATTGCAAATGGTATGCCATCATAGGGGTAATTTTCATTCTTGGGCTACCATAGGGTCTCAAAGGCAACGTAACCAATCTGGCAAATTTTAATGTGAAAAATATGAAACACAAGCCTTATATTTGACGCTGTAACTTTTGAAAACACCATAAAACCTGTATATAAGGGGTACTGTTGTACTCGGGAGACTTCGCTGAACACAAATATTTGTGTTTCAAAACAGTAAAAAGTATCACAGCAATAATATCGTCCATGTAAGTGCTGTTTGTGTGTGAAAAATGCAAAAAACTTCACTTTTACTGGCGATATCATTTTGAAACACTAATATTTGTGTTCAGCGAAGTCTTCCGAGTAAAACAGTACCCCCCATGTACAGGTTTTATGGTGTCTTGGAAAGTTATAGGGTTAAATATAGTGCTAGCAAATTAAATTCCCTATAATACTTTCGGCATGGGTTGTCAGGCAGGTCCCGCTAATTGTAATTAATTAAGATACCTAATTATGTAAAAATATTACATAAATATATATGTAGAATTAATATATGTATATATATATATATATATATATATATATATATATATATATATATATATATACGTATGTGTATATATATGTATATATATATAATTTTTTAAAAATATTTTTATTTATATATAGGTATATATATATATAGTGATATATAGTATATATTTATGTATATAGATATATATATTATTTCGTTCTACGTGTATTTTGATATAAATATATATATATATTAATATCACAATACAGTTAGAACGAAATAACACACATCTATATATTTTGTAATTATTTATTTTTAATTATTTTTTAAATTATATTTTTCAACATATTTACATATTTATTTTTTTATATTATATATAAATATATATATATATATATATTTATATATAACAATAATTATATATATATTTAATCAGTATCAGTCTACGTGTAATTTGATATTAATATATATATATATATAAACTGCAAATGTCCCGCACTCAATGTACCGGTCTTGTACTTGCCTCGGTGCTGCCTCAGCCTTCAATATATACCAGTGGAAAGAGTGCACTCGAGAGGTCTTCGTAAAAAAATATAAACAATTTATTGTGCCAAAGTTCAAAGACATATAAGTCGACGTTTCAGTCCCCGTAGGACTTTTTTCTTGAAAAAAGTCCTACGGGGACTGAAACGTCGACTTATATGTCTTTGAACTTTGGCACAATAAATTGTTTATATTTTTTTACGAAGACCTCTCGAGTGCACTCTTTCCACTGGTATATATATATATATATATATATATATATATATAATTATATATATATATATATATATATATATATATATATATATTAATAGTAAAATACACCTAGACAGTGTCCGTGTGTGTATGTATATGTGTGTATATATACTTAGATCATATATATATAATATATATATATGATCTAAGTATATATTTATTTATTTTTACACTTATTTTACTTTATTTTATTTTATTTCCAGCCAGCAGGGGGACTAACTGTCATTACAGGCAGTCCCCCTGCTGGCAATGCAGCAGGCAGCTAACCCGGCCATGTGATTGTGAGGTCCTCGCAAGGACCTCACTCTTACATGGCCGGGGAGGGCTGCAGGAGGACGAACGTGCCGCGGGTGGCTCCCTGGGAGTCCCCCCAACGGTGATCGCCGGTGTGGGATCACCGGCGAACGGGTAAGTAAATAAAAAAGGAAGGCGTACTATTACGCCCTGTGGCATTTAGAGCCGCTTAGAATAGGGCGTAATAGTACGCCCTCCGGTTTTAAGGGGTTAAAGGAGTTTGTTATCTTATCCACATAACTTAAAAATTGTAAATTAAGTAGGGGTGGAAGAACACTCACTCTACCAAACCCTCACACAATGGAACAACCTGTAAAATGGGTCGACATAGGTCGTAAAGGAGGTGCACAGACACAACAGGTTTGTCAGTCACACAACAAATGAGACAGATGTCTGGGCATACAAGTATATTATGCATTGTTTTTATGTTTTACCACCTTATGCTTTTGTTCAATCCTCTGTTTACCGGGATGTATTAGCAGAGACTTTACGAAACACCTCACTGTTCAGAGGTACCTAAACAAATGCCACGCAAAAAGGTCAAGGTCACTATTCATGGCTTTGTACTAACCAAACACAGTAGTTTATGGAATTGTAATGTACTATGGAATAAGTGACACCACATTACTATATGATTTCAGCATTCATTTACCTATTCCTTTCTGTACCCCATTTTTATTTAACACAAAACAAACAAAATTGTCAAATTGAAAAAAACAAACAAAATTAAGACGATGCAAAAATATGTCTATTTTCTTTAAAGGCGCGGTCAGGTAGCTTAAAGAGGTCTACATACCATTCTTCTAATGGGATAGTGTGATATTGTATAATTTTACCTGTAGAGAACCTTGATGGGGCTTCTAAGGAGTGTATATTTGTTGTGAATGACTGTACCCCTAAGATGCTCTTTGGTTTGCTGATGGAACCAGTGACTTCCCAGCCATTCCTCACCACCTCAGGAAAGATTTATCTGGACTCCCTGGCTGTGTTATATGAGTATGAAGTCAGCTTATCTTACACGCATTCCGTCCTCGCAAACTCCATTTACTAGTGACAAGCCCACTCATTACAATGTGTGAAATCACAATTAGCATGTCCCCTTTCTTGTCACTTTGTCCCCTATCCTGGTGGTTGTGGAATTTTGTGAGTATGACTTTATACACCTGTTTGAAATATTGGAATATTTACCCTGTTGTGGGTCAGCATTATAGTCCTCACAGCAAAAAGACATTGTTTGACCATTATCAAATAACACAAACTGATAATTATTTAAAAAAAATAATAATCTATAAATAATGCAAAATGTTTGCCAATGTAGTTTTTAGGAAGGAGCAAATTAAGCCTGTTCACAGTCACCATTCAATAAATCTGATTTCTGCATCGATCGAATTGCAGATCGTAGGCATATTTGAATGGAAATTTACTATTTTCTCTTTGCAATTTATGTTAATATAAATTTTTATTCCAAAATGAAATACAGTATTTAAAAAAATAAGGGTTATAACATTAAGCTCTCCAACCATTTCATCCCACAAAAACCTCTTCCTATAATGTTTTTTTATTTTGTTGTACTACATATCTATGATATTTTAATTTAATAGGCTTATCTCTAAATACTGTAGAGGCTCTGAGGCCTTGACAGGCCAATAGACAAGATGTACAAGCACCCAGAGAGTGCTATTTAGAATGTATGCATGATCTTAAATTAATATCACATGCGGCTCTAAAGCATGAGCATAAATCATGACACTATATATCTTATGTTCATAAATTCCATTTGTGTTTGTGAGATTATTTGTATCTCATGTTTGTCTGAACAGCATGTGTGTAAAGTTATTTAAGTCCAGGCATGTGGGCTAGTACTGGACTTGGGTTGGACTCGTGTCAAATAAAAATAGTAGAAAGGAGGAGATTAGTTACAGTATGTAAGGAGGAGGACTAAAAAGTAATGTGAGAAAACACTCAACTTAAAGAGTAGTTGATACCTGGAATAGTCTCCCAGCTGATGTAGTGGAACGTGTACAATATATCAAGAATACTTGGGATTTGTAGAATATGGTTCTGATACGTTAATGAGTAAAATCAGCCGATGTGCGTAGAAGACTGCAGAGAATTAATTTAGAGGACATGCATGAAATCTCAGTAAATAAACAGTTAACGGAACACAGTAGTCTCAGGAATACAAAAAGAAAAAAAAAAAATATATATATATATATACAATATAGTAATGCAGCCCATGAGTAACATTTAGTTAGCTATTCACTTGTGCAAAAATCTGACGTGTGACAGTTCTGCATTAATAATGAGCAGACATATATTATCAGCCATCACAATCTATGGTGTTCCGATGTTTCCTTGTAGAGGAGAAGCACAGTTCTCATTATATGCTGCTCTGAATATGGTGGTTAGTTTCAGTGGTCAGCAGAGCAGACAGCCCTGCTTCGAAAAGCTCAGAACAGATGACCCTGTTAAGCATACATCGGGTTTTCACGTGGATTTCATCGTAAACTGCGGTGAGATAACCACAAGTTTTGTCTCAATGCATGCAAACAGAACATGCACCCGGGGTGGTTTGACCTTTAAAAAGGCTGACCTACCTAGCAGCGGCATACTAATGGCCATTGTATGTCATATCTGTGAAATCTAGGTCACTAATTATATTTCAGTGAAGGGAAACCTGACAAAGATTTCCTCCTTAACTCCTTGTGTACCTCAGAGCGACATATATATATATATATATATATATATATATATATATATATATAGCAATATACAAAGCATTACTTGCCCCCTTTGGCGTTAAATATTTGCTATATGACGAATTTCAGAAGTTAATATATTTTTTGGTTAACCAAAATTAGAACACACAATGTTTGTATGAATCCATTAATGGACCCAGTTGTGTGCCTCAGTGGAACCAACAGAAACAGAATAAAATCTCTGACAATTGGGCAGGTGTTTACATTAATTTATAAAAGTGCTGATTTCTATTGAAATTGGCACATATATAGTAAAATAAATACATAAATAAAAAGACACGCTTATGTTGTTGGAGTGTGCCATTAATAACTGCGCTCTATGAATTTTTTGATACACCCACTTCAGGGATTTTGGCTTTGAGTTTAAGGAGCCAAGATAACTTTTAGGGTAGGAGTTCCTCAACATTGGCTGTCAGGGCACAACAAGGATAAAAATGTATCTTTGGGGAATTAATGGTAGAGCACCCAGGTAGGCGAGCCCAGAGAGGGGGCGTGTTGTCATCCCTAATAACACACATGCCCCCCCAAGTCAGAATGTCAGTTCTGTGTCCCTCTCATGAAGCCCATGAGCAGAATGGGGGAAATGTCCTGTGTTGTTTAGCACAGAGCAAATTCATTTAATGACATGCTTCCTAGCCCATTTAGTTTCATGTGGAGTTTTTTGGGGGATGAGGGATAGGACAGGGTGGCCAGCTGAAGGGACTATAACTACTTCAATAGGATGAAGTTGGTAAAGTGCCTACAGTGTTCCTTTAACAACGTCAGGACACTAAAGCTCTAGTAATGAAAGGCTCTAATACTGTCCCTTGCGGACCAGCCAGAACCTTTTGTTATGTTGCACTGCATTTTGCAAAAGAGTAACATTTATCTTAAAATTATACTTTTCTTAGTTTGAAACTCTTTTATTGTTGTGAAATGATCGGAATTGATAAGTATAAAAAGTCACAGATATTGCATATTAAGTTAGCCAGGCGTAGGATAGTGACTTAAATGAAAGAAAATTAAATAACATAAAAACAAAAATGAGATTTGCTCTCTTTTACAAGTCACGTGTAAGGAGGCATAATGGTCAAGGCATACAACTCCAATGTAGCACAGGTTGAAGCAACACAAAGGGGGGTGGGGGATGATAAATCTGAATAGCCCAGCTCTAAGCTTTGTGTTATTATATAATGGTGGGGGGGGGGGGGGGATGGGGTGGGGGGGAGGGGGGGAGGGGAGGAGAGGGTTGACCCGCTATTACCCTAGTAAGGTACCACTTTGTAAATTCAAAAGTAGATTTAATTTTTGATTGGATAGATCTATCCAAGGAGTTAACAAAGTTGCCAGGTGAGAAATAATTTTTTCGTCAAAGGGCTTTTGCTAATAATGGAGATACACAAAATGGTCTACCCAATAATTTAGTTGTATAATCTTTAACTTGCCCCCAGATGGCCCTAATCCCCAGAAACAAAGATAAAGGTCCCCATCGAGCCCACACTTCAAGTATTATTTTAGTTTTCATCTCACCACAGCTCACT
The DNA here is from genome assembly GCF_036172605.1 of Pelobates fuscus. Classification (NCBI taxonomy): domain Eukaryota; kingdom Metazoa; phylum Chordata; class Amphibia; order Anura; family Pelobatidae; genus Pelobates; species Pelobates fuscus. Next base: position 57,617,343 of record NC_086318.1, read on the forward strand.
GTCAGACATCTCAAGTCTCCCAGTAGTTCCGGGAGACTCCCGCATGGTGAAAGAGTTCCCTGACACCCGCATGTCATACACAATATCCCAGAAATCACACACATACAATATGATGTGTGCGTGTGTGATTTACAATATATTATGATTTGTGCCCTCTAACACCCCCATATTACCCACTAATCAGGGGCCCGGTCGGGTGCCGGCCCTTTAAGAGCCAACCGAGCCCCTGTGATATCAGCCTGCAGGGAGGAAGTGACAGCTACTTCCTTCCTGCTTCACAGAGAACTGCCTGCCTGGGAGGATTAATGGAGGCAACATGGAGGCAGGATAGAAGAACAGAGCGCAAGGAGGTAGGAGGCAGCATTGAGGCAGGATAGAAGAACAGAGCGCATGTAGGTAGGAGGCAGCATGGAGGCAGGATAGAAGAACAGAGCGCAAGGAGGTAGGAGGCAGCATTGAGGCAGGATAGAAGAACAGAGCGCATGTAGGTAGGAGGCAGCATGGAGGCAGGATAGAAGAACAGAGCGCAAGGAGGTAGGAGGCAGCATGGAGGCAGGATAGAAGAACAGAGCGCATGTAGGTAGGAGGCAGCATGGAGGTAGAATAGAAGAACAGAGCAGCATGGAGGTAGGAGGCAGCATTGAGGCAGGATAGAAGAACAGCGCGCATGGAGTTAGTAGGCAGCATGGAGTCAGGATAGAAGAACAGAGCGCATGGAGGTAGAAGGCAGCATGGAGGCAGGATAGAAGAACAGAGCGCATGGAGGTAGGAGGCAGCATGGAGGCAGGATAGAAGAACAGAGCGCATGGAGTTAGGAGGCAGCATGGAGGTAGAATAGAAGAACAGAGCGCATGGAGTTAGGAGGCAGCATGGAGGCAGGATAGAAGAACAGAGCGCATGGAGGTAGGAGGCAGCATGGAGGCAGGATTGAAGAACAGAGCGCATGGAGGTAGGAGGCAGCATGGAGGTAGAATAGAAGAACAGAGCGCATGGAGGTAGGAGGCAGCATGGAGGTAGAATAGAAGAACAGAGCGCATGGAGGTAGGAGGCAGCATGGAGGCAGGATAGAAGAACAGAGCGCATGGAGTTAGGAGGCAGCATGGAGGTAGAATAGAAGAACAGAGCGCATGGAGGTAGGAGGCAGCATGGAGGCTGGACTGAAGAACAGAGCGCATGGAGTTAGTAGGCAGCATGGAGTCAGGATAGAAGAACAGAGCGCATGGAGGTAGGAGGCAGCATGGAGGTAGAATAGAAGAACAGAGCGCATGGAGGTAGGAGGCAGCATGGAGGCTGGACTGAAGAACAGAGCGCATGGAGTTAGTAGGCAGCATGGAGGCAGGATAGAAGAACAGAGTGCATGGAGGTAGGAGGCAGCATTGAGGCAGGATAGAAGAACAGAGCGCATGGAGGTAGGAGGCAGCATGGAGGTAGAATAGAAGAACAGAGCGCATGGAGGTAGGAGGCAGCATGGAGGCAGGATACAAGAACAGAGCGCATGGAGGTAGGAGGCAGCATGGAGGTAGAATAGAAGAACAGAGCAGCATGGAGGCAGGATTTAAGAACAGAGCGCATGGAGTTAGTAGGCAGCATGGAGGCAGGATAGAAGAACAGAGCGCATGGAGGTAGGAGGCAGCATGGAGGTAGAATAGAAGAACAGAGCGCATGGAGGTAGGAGACAGTATGGAGGCAGGATTGAAGAACAGAGCGCATGGAGGTAGGAGGCAGCATGGAGGCAGGATAGAAGAACAGAGTGCATGGAGGTAGGAAGCAGCATGGAGGTAGAATAGAAGAACAGAGCGCATGGAGGTAGGAGACAGTATGGAGGCAGGATTGAAGAACAGAGCGCATGGAGGTAGGAGGCAGCATGGAGGCAGGATAGAAGAACAGAGCGCATGGAGGTAGGAGGCAGCATGGAGGTAGAATAGAAGAACAGAGCGCATGGAGGTAGGAGGCAGTATGGAGGCAGGATAGAAGAACAGAGCGCATGGAGGTAGGAGGCTGCATGGAGGCAGGATAGAAGAACAGAGCGCATGGAGGTAGGAGGCAGCATGGAGGTAGAATAGAAGAACAGAGCAGCATGGAGGTACAGGAGAGGCTGGAGTGAGCTGCTGCTGCATGCTCACTCCCATCAGCCTTAGCCAGAACTCCAAACAATTACACTCCTGGACACAAAGGTAAGCTAACAGGAGGATGGCTGCAAATATATAAAGTGTGACCTGTGTGTGTGTGTGTGTGTGTATCTATGTGCCATTGTGTGTGTGTGTATATGCCAATACATGTATCTGTCTGTCAAGGTGTTTGTGTGTGTGTCGTGGGGGGCGCGCAGTAGCTTGTGAAGCCACCTCCCTGAAATGCATTTTTGCATGTTGGGATGTCTGCTGTTTAGTGAATGAACCCCTCCATACCCTAGATCAGTGATGGTAATGGCTAACCTTTGGCTAGTCGGCTAAGTATCCTGGGAAATGTAGTTCGCCACAGCTGGAGTGCCAAAGGTTAACCGTCACTGTGTCAGATGGATGTAAGGAGTGTAAATGTTCTCAAGGGAGACTCAGAGCTAAGTTCAGCTTACATGATTAAAAAAAAACAAAAAAAAACATAGCATCCTAAAGTCATATCGGAACCCTCATCATCAAGGAGAAGAACACATGGCAGCCATTTGTTAAGGGGACACAGCTGGACTCAGACTGATAATAAAGAACAGGGAACAACTTCAAAAAAATCAGACATTCTGTCTCTGTAAACAAACTGTAACTGAAGAGGAAAGGAAACTCAAGTTAGGAATTTAACAACGATTAATTAACAGCAATATAGCAGATCAGTCACAATATTTCAGTTGTGATCCAAGGACACCATTATTGCCTTAAATGAACACAGAGCACAGCAAACACCTACAGCAAAGTGCAGATTTGAACAGTAACCATTACTTTAATACATGAACCGTGTTACTCCCGGGCTATCAGATAACCGGTCTGGTACTTCCTGGGTGTTTAGCTCCATATAGCTAAACTCAAGAGGCAGCAATTACCCAGAGCACCTGTCTGTCAGGGTCTTACCTGAGGTGGAAGTCTGTAGTGCAGATATGTTTGCTCACCCTTGCAGATAGACACAGTCCAAGGTGACCAGGTAAGACGCCACCTGGACTGTGAATCTGTGCATGTAGGCTGTGCAGGAAAGGTGTTCCAAAGCAGTACCGACAAGTTCACAAAGAGCAGGATAGTCAAGGGATAGCCGAAGTCAAAGGATGTCAGAGATCAGGATAAACGAAGTGTAGCCAAAGTCAGAAGTCGGGGTCATATGGAATACAAGTTCAGGAGACTAGAAAACAGGAACTGAACACATACACCAGGATCAAAGACTTGATAATGTTCTCAGGAAGGGGCAGTTTATATACCCAGCAGATGAATGATCAGTTTCAGGTGAAGCACAGCAATGACCATAGAATAAGTGCTGCAGACATAGCCAGGAATTATAGGACTAGAAGAGCTTGAAAGAAATCAGAACTGCTGTTGGTCAAAGGCAGATAGCAGGCTCGTGACAGCAAAGGACCCAGGTTCAAATCTTCTGTTTGGCAATTGAAGAACTGCCATATCTGGCGTGAACAGACTCTTTAGCGTTAGAGTAACCCTCATTTTCAGTTTCACTATCTGTATCAAGATATACCTTGTAATCAAAGTCCAGAGAGTGGAGTCCCTTTTCAGCATGGGGCTTCATAGTACCAGCTTCTGGTACAGCTTGAGAGCAGTCAAGGTCTTTGATGATCCGGGAGCAGGTGGTACGGACTTATAGTACCTTAGCAGGAGTGGTGTTTGTGGCTTTCAATGCCTTTTTGAATGTTTCCAAATCCTTTATGCAGACTTTAGTACCATTTGAGACGTAGGTACAATCCGAAGTTAGGTCTTACTTGAGAAGACAGGAAGTGGTGATGGTACCGGTTTTAAGGAGTGTCTTTAGGAGGAAGTGCAGACATCTCAGGATCAGGAGATGGAGATTTTCTCAGGGAGGCCAAGCATGGACAGGCATGACGGCAGCTTTGAAATCTTACAGGTTTGTATGCAGAGCTCATAGGACAAAGAATGGTAGTAGCCAGTCGGAGAGCTGGAAGCCTAGGTGGACGAACAGGGCAATGAGAGATGAAGTGTCCCTTTTCTCCACAGTAGAAACAGAGGCCATGGCTTCTCCTCCAGCTTCTTTCTTCATGCGTCACTTTGAATTGGACGAGTCCTATTTCCATAGGTTCTTCAGAGTTGAGAGGAATATTGGTTACCTCTGGAGTCTTACTAGGAACCGGATCGTAAGAAGGCAACACAGAGGTTTAGTGCTGATATTGGGTCTCCCCATTTCTAGGAATCTGGGATCCTCTGGGACGTGGAGCAGACTTTGGCACATTGGTCTTATTAGAGGTCTTGCACTGTGATTTCATAGCAGTCATGAAGGATTCCCAACTGTCAAGGACAGAACTTTTAGTCTGCAACATCAGGTGTGACCAGGTTTTGATCCGTCCAGACAGCAGGTTGATAACCGCTCGGACCATTATGAAGTCAGTAGCATAAGTCCGAGGCTTCAAGGCAAATAACAATTCGCAATCCACCTTAAAGTACTGCAAGGATGTACGGCTACCGTCATGTATATGTACTAAATTGTAATTTTTGTGCTTGGGCAGTTGAGTGTCCCTTTAGGCTGTAATGAATAACATTGCCCCCACTCCACCATTTTTTGTGAAATACATCATTAAGATAAAGTGGTTTCTGTGCTTACAGGTTATAGCCTTTCGTTACTGTCATGAACGCACCCTACTTCAAGAGTGTGCGTGATGTAGTTGTGGTGGTGAAAGGGTTAAATTTCACTATTTGTCTGCACTAGACCTGAAATAATGATAAAATCCCACTTAACACCACCCACACCTATCCGTAATAATATAAATATAACTATCTTAATGCTGTATACTATCTTGATACTATCTTAAGGCGCACCTGGAGTAACTATAAGTTACCACCCCCTTGTGTTCCAGACCAACATCAATCCAAATGGAAACATTTTGTTCTATCTCGTCTTATGTACTTACCACAGAAATAATAATTGTATCTATAATTTTTTTACCATTTTTAGATATGCCACACCCCTTACTTGTGACCCAATATAGCGGACATCACAATCCCTTCCCCTATGGTTATATTATGCAAATCATGTTTTGGCTTGATTAGAAGACCGTGCCAGTCAGATTCTAAATATAATAAAAATGAGGCTTAATTATTAATTTGTGGGTAAATATTAATGTTTCTTTTGGATATGATACTGGAATACAAAGCTAATGGCCATTAACATATCAGAGGAACCCTTATCTAAGGGGGAAACTAGACATACAACAAATTAGAGAGTTAGTTTATATTTAAACCAGACTTCCAGGACACTTATGTGTGACTTCTCACCCCTTGCAGAGCCTTTGATTAACCAAAAGATCAATTCATATGGTAAACCATCTGACCCATTTCACATTCCTATGCAATTTACATTATCCATTCTGTCATCTGACCTTGCAACCAAGTGACCAATTCATATATGCACTACACAAATTACATTAAATGGCAATAATGAATTATGCACCCTTGGCATGACAATTACCATCACAAAACATTTAAAGAAGAAGAGATGCACCATAACACACCTTAGCACATGCTGTAATAGGCAGGTAGCACCTTTTTTGTATTAGAGGAGTACATAATATACAAAGCAGGTAGACATCACTTGTGCACCTGCTGGTCCACTAGTGATAAAGCTTCTCCCCTCTACCTGTAAGGTCCAACGGGGCAAGTTAATACCCCTTGCACTGCCTCATCTCACATTCACTGCCATTTCACTGCCGACCTTCATTCACTGACACTGTAACATCAGGAAGAGTCATCAGGAAATATGTTGCAACCATAGTTTACCCTATGCAGGTCGGCTCATTGCTCTTTAATTAAATGTCTCTGAATACGCAGCTTTAATCAAATAATTGCATTGTAATGTATTTTTTATTTTTTTTTAACCAAGGGCTGTCCATAAGGGGGTACATTTTTGTAGAAAACAAGTAAACTTATGGGCAAATGACTTTTCGCTGTTGAGGATCTCGTAATTCTACTGTGTATATTGTGTAAATCAATTATTCCCTAGTTTGCACAAAAATATTTTTTTTTAAGCCTAAAGACCAATTTTTATTGACTATAAATAACAAGCACAAGATAAACTGTGCAAGAACAAATTTTTTTGTTAGTGGTGTTAACCTAATGGCACCAGCGAGTATACACAAAAAGAGAAACCGATAACTAAGAAAGATAAATAAATTCAAAAGGTCATGGTAGTAACAGTTAGGGTGATTTTCTGATTTTTAACAGAGAGCCTTCAGCTGCCTTAATATATTAAGTATGCATCTGGCTCCCAAAATATATTGACAAAGGACTATATATATTATTGGAGCATTATAAATAATAAAAGCAATTACATGCGTTCGGGATTCCACGTTGTTTTTGATTGACGAAACTGATGAATGTTCAGAAATTGACTACAGAAAGTCCAGTTCAACCACTTTGTCCTAACACTTTGAAATTCACATTAAATTATAGATCAGCATTTAAATGACGCATGGGCTATTTTTCTATTGAAATATTACATGGCTCTCTGTTATAACACACCCAACATTCTAACAATCATCCAATCAATTAGATCTTTCATCATCTGCACTTATAAGGATAGATCCACCATGCTTACACATAATCCCAGAATCTTGCGTTGTGTGTACACTACCTATTCTCTAAGCTGTTTGGCGAAGGGTTCCATTCTAGGTTTCTTTGCTTTTTAGGCCGCGTACTTGAACCTTTTGTTGGCATTGTGCACCCCCGGATTGATCAATGTTATTTTGTTTCCTTCACTGTCAACAGTAACTCCATTCAATAGAATTAGGAAATCTCTCCACAGATCCAGTCGGGCCGGCTCAGCCAGTAACCAACCTACAATAACACAGAGCTTTCCATCCAGCCAGATGCTAAGATTGTTCTGATAATTAAACATTCCTCCCCTGCCTGAGACACAAAGTAACTATGGGGGATAATTATCAAAGACTCCATGTTACGCCATAACTGAAAATATGATGCAACTGTATTTACCAAAGAATTAAATCTCCTGATTAAATACAAAAGGCTTATTGTACAGTTTGATAACTCACAACTATTTATTTACCATAAGTCTCCCACCCCCCTCTTTTAAAGGACACAAAATACTTATAGCCACATTTGTCTGATAGCTGCATTCAGTTAAAATTAAATCGCATTCTTTGATTTCTTATTTGCCTAATTATGTAGGGCTACATTTTTTTTAATTATAGTTCAGTATTTGAAGAAAACAATATTTACTGTCCTTCAATATGTTCCTATAGAATAGATCCACATGAATACACGTGGAATGTCAGATGACTGTTTGGGATGGATGAGGATTTACCTCCATAATATACAGTAGAGAATCAAGTAGTGTCTTCAATAAGCCCCATCATTATTATGGTGATATCCTAAGGCATTACACTATTGCATGCTATTTGTGTTTCTCTCAAACTGGTTTTATCTCTGTTCATTCTTCCAAATATCTTATCATTACCTGCCTGTACTTGACTGAAGATACCCCTGGAGAGACAATTTAGATGTTTATTTTACCAATGAGGATGGCGCCTGTACCTTTTTCCTGGGGTAGGGGATTTCTGGACAATAGGTTATCTCCTAGAGAGACCAGTTAAATCATCTTTTTACTTTGGGAAGGAGATACTTGGAGAGACTGATGAGACCAACCTTTTACCAGTTTGACAAGTGACAAATTGATGCTTCTATTGTTCAACTTAATGCCACTCACTTGGAATGATGAAAGCCTGAGTCAGCCATGCTGAGAATGAAACCTTTGAACGTGAGGTTTTATTAGGCATTGCAGATGGAACTTTCAGTTTGGGGAAGGTGATACAGCAAGCATTCTGTGGACATGATTTTCGAATCAGCCAGGTTTGTGCCTAGTCTCTAGGGCTGATTTAAACCCTTAATGACCACATGTCACTCCAGTTTGGAGTTTGCCGCTCTGTGCATTTGTTGAATAATTAGGACAATCACTTTAGAATAGGATTCTTACATTGTTACTCCGAGCCATCATAACCAATACAGCTCACTGCAGTGATTATGTTGTGAGTACCCAGAGCCAGTGCAAGGATTTTTGCCTACACAGGCGAAGATGCATTGTGTTACACCCCCTCCCCTCCTGAAAAATGCATCTTCATCTGTATGTCTCTTAACCTCCCATTTTAAATTTATTTTTTTATCATCTTTATTAACATTTTTCAACATTGAATAGACATACAAATATACAGCATTCATACACATACTATTCTTTTTCTTTTCTAATTCTCTCTTCTTTTTTGCTTCCTCTTTGAATTTACACAACAAAAACAGTAATTTTTTTGCCGTTGGGAGGGTAGAGAGAGACTTGGAATTTTCGTAGATATTCTTCTTGTAATGCCTTTAGGGCCTGTATATTACTTTTTATAGGTTGGTCTAATTTTAGTTTGATTAGATTTAATATATTTTTATTTTTTTAATTTTTTATTTTTGCTGTGCAGAGAATAATTACAACAAGCTTGGGGTACCCCAACGGCATTCCCCTCGCTGGATATCATCGTTTGGTACATTGGGGTGGTCAAGAATACATGCACATTTTAAAGTTATTTAGGAAAACATGAATCAAGCTTATACGTAACATGAGATAGTTCAGTTGCGGGTTAGCTTAGCGTGGTTGGGTAGATTGGGCAATACTGAAATACCAGATTAATAGAACATGCTGGTTCAAGCTTAAGTAGGATGAACAGACATTGTTAGTTAGCTAAATAAGTAATCTGCTTTATAAGTAATCTGCTGTGGCTCCACACATTTTTGGTAATGGGCAAACTGGGGAGGCCTGCTTCGGATACTCAGGGTGAACCAATAAGTGTGGTAGCCAGGGGGGTTTATATCAGGCTCGATATAGGAGTGGCAGCTACACATTACAAGAGCCCAGGTAGGCCTTCTCTGCTGGGGATTACATTAAAGCCTAAAACATTAAAGCATGAAGTACAGGAGCAGATTTCAATCTTAAACTAGAGCATAGTGAGTGTACACTGAGAACCGTGTTCGCACCGGGTGAGTCACGTCCTGGGTCTAGGGGGCATTGTTCTGTTTCAGCCAACTCCAAGGCTCGGGAACTTATATTTAATATTTTAGTTGAGCTTTGATAACCATTGATCCCTTATATAATATTTTTTGGGGGAATTTAATACAGTTAAACTGATTTCTCTTTCCATTTGGATTTGATATATTAATTGGGAATTTGCTTTAATCCAAGTAGGTTTGTTGTTAGATTTCCAATTTTGAGCTATAGTTAATTTTACAGCTATTACCCTATGAGTAAGTAGCATTCTTAAGGGTTTAGACATATCAGGTCAGTCCATATTTAACAACACCTCTTTTGGTGTCCAATTTAATTCTATTTCAGATATGTTGCAAAATCATTCATAAGATTTTAACCATATTTCTTTCACCAATATACAATCCCACCATATATGAATATAGGTTTCTTCTTTTTTATATTGGTTCCTTCTTCTTTTATTACATCTCCAACATAAATTTGATTGATTAGGGAAAATGTTAGCTGATCTAGTTGGTACCTAATACCATCTATTGAGTATTTTAGATTGCATTTCTATCAAATTCAGACAATTCATTATTGAAGAAGAATTAGAAAATGATTTTACCTACTCCTCTCTGTCTATCCTGATTCCCAGATCTTTTTCACACCTAAGTATGGCTGGGATAGTTTTTGGGGTATCTATGTTTGCCCTCAGCTCTGTTGATCTCGATAATATTTTTTCAATTCTTGTGTAATTAAATCATTTTTCTATTTTAGAAATTATAGATGTATGTTCCTGAACTAAATATTTATTAAGAATATTTTTATCTCATAGATAGCTAAAGATCTGGTAATTAGGAAGATAATATTCTTCTCCTAATTCTGCAAAAGGTTTAACTTGACCTTGATCAACAAGATCAAATACATAATCGATTCCTTTTTGTTTCCATAATTTTAAATCTAAATCTTTGTTAATTGTAGAATATCAATTTTCAGTGTTGTAATTAACTTTGAGGTAATTTCTATTTTTTTATTTTATTTTAATCCAAGCTTAGATTTTTTGACTTAAAATTTTGTTCTTATTTCTTAGATCTAATATTAACTGTTTTTCTTTTATAGTCCATATAATTAAAGATATATCTATACCACCTATAGACTCAAATTTGCATTCTGTAAATATGAAGAGCAAAAAACAGTTCACAAGAAAATACTGAGTACTGTCAGCAGCTGAAATAGCCTGCCCTTCGGTGGGTCCCCGCTCACTTCTCAAGCTGGCTTTAGCTCATCTTGTGCCATTACAGAGGGAACATCTCTGAAACATATCAGACTGGTCCCACCCATACGTGCAGTCCAGATCCGAAATGCCAGCAAGCTCCCTCTGCACGAGAGACAAAGCAACCCCAGACATTCGTTTCAGCCTTGTTAGGCATCATCAGTGAGGCATAGCTGGTATCTCTCTAGGCACCGTGAGCAAGGGGTCCACGTATGGATTACCCTTTAAACTTATGGAGAGCAAAAAACAGGTCGCAAGAGAATACTTATACTTCTGTAAATATGAGTTAACATACAAGCTTGATACAGTTTTCATATGTCTGGGAAACCAAGATCTCCTTTGTTTTTTTTAAGGATAACACTTTTTAGTTTATTGTTGGTATCTTTGCTTTCCAGACAAAATCTGCAAAACTTGATTGTATCATTGTTAACCACATTTTAGGAATTGATAAAGGGAGCATTTGGAATAAATATGACCATCTAGGAAGAATATATGAATTGACTAAATTTATTCTCCCCCACCAGGAGAGCTCCACTTTCCTCCATTATTTTAATACATGGTTTGTGGATTTTAATAGTTCTGTGGAATTTAATTCCATCAGATCATTTTTTTTTTGTAATTTGAATACCCAGATATTGAAAACTATATTTTATCCATGTAAAATTATATTGAATTTTTATTTGATTTTTCATATGTGGGTCTCTATTTTTAGATAGAATTTTTGATTTTTGTATATTAATTCTATAATTCGATACTTTACTAAAAGTGGAGATCTCCTCCATGAGGTTTATTAGAGATTGTTTTGGGTTTGTTAGTGTCAAAAGGACATCATCTGCATATAGATTTATTTTATATTGTTTGTGATTCATTGAAAAGCTTTACATTTTTTGATTCTCTCTGATTTTCATTGCTAATGGTTCAATAGATAAGACATAGAGGATTGGAGAAAGTGGGCATCCCTGTCTAGTTCTGTTGTTTAAAGCGAACCAATCTTATAAAATACCGTGTCCAACTGTTCTTGCTGATGGGGAATAATACATAGACATAATTGCTTCATATATCCAACCCTCGATGCCAAATTATTTTAATGATTTACTCATAAATTTCCAGCTGACTCTGTCAAATGCTTTTTCAGCGTCAATCGACAGAGTTAGCAGGGGATCACCTGTTCTTTCTACCGAATCCAAGATCTGTCAATTTTGGTAATTTTAATTTTTGGAAATATTTATCTATATCTCAATCATGTGATGGATTTTCAATTATATAAGGATTTGTAGTAATTATTAAAGGCCTTACCAATCAATTCTGGAGACATTAAAGTTTCTACAATTATTTTTATCTTATTTTTGTATTATTTTTTTAAGTTTATTGGATAATAATTTATCGACTCTATTACATTTTAGCATAGAATTTCGTTGTAAGTTTTTTCATTGCTTTAATTGAATTTTGTTTTCATTTAGAATTTATTTCTGCTTGAATTTTAAAAAATTCTAAATATGTATCATTTGATGGATATGGTTTGTTTATTTATTTATTTTTTATTTAAAATTCTATATTTTTCTTGTGCGAAAAGTGACAACAAGTGTGCATAGTCACGATAGCATCTGCAGGCATTTTTCATAACATTTCAAAGTGTGGCAGTTGAGACCGCACATTTTTCTCATATATAACATGAGGATAGCAGGCTATGAAACATCAGTGATTTATATTTATATTTTAGCATGCTCTGCTAAATGTGTATATAACAAGACTAGTTGCGCTGAGGCTTATAAGTATGTAGCATTAAAACATCTGTTATGTTGAAGTTGGTTATACATTGTTAACTACAGAGAAATACCAGCAGTTCACCACTAATTTTTACAAGCTTAAGTTTCCCCATTAGTTAGGACTGACTAAGAAGATAATGTATGAGCGGTTAGAGCAGATACAAGTAAAGTACTACGGCAGTAAACTCTGCGAGAGGTAAAGTAATGACATTTTAAAACCGACTGTTACTTTATGAGTAGCTAACGTTCAGAGAGCAGTTCTTATGATGTAAGGCATGATGTGAGAGTCTGGCTATAGCGAGACATGCCTGACAGACTCTGATCTCCAGCCTGTACTCATCCGATCCCTTCCGGTCGCCAACTGCAGTCCCTGGGAACCCCTGTCTCCTGAGAGGCATGTATGTGGCTAAGTGCCAGGTATCTGAGTTGTGATGGTGAAGCTGTGCTTTGTCAGATGGTCGGCGCTGTCCTGGTGGGCAGGGAGCCTTTGGTCTGATGTGGGGTTGTTGCGGCTTAAAGTGAGGGTGAGTGCTTGTCATGGGGCAGGCTCTGCGTTTCTGTTTGTGCCGCCGGTCCCATTTTCTGTGCCTCTTTGGGTAGCCTCTGGCGGCTGTCATTCTGTGTGCCCTTGGGGCCCGAGAGTACCGGGGGGAGATGGGGGGTGAGTACAGGAGTAGTCCACTTAGTTTTAGATGTTTTCAGCGCCCTCTCTCCTGAAATCATGGCCCAGAAGGCAGCAAGAATTTCATCCAGCTTAGTCAGAGTGTCGTTTATCATTTCTCCGCATGTCTCCATGCTTGCCGGCTGGTGCGTGGCATCCGCCATTTTGGAGTTAGAGACTCCTGATGTATGCAGTCTCTGGGACATGGATGTCAGCGGTGGGTATGCTGCTGGTGCCGGGGTATCCCCCACTGGCGGGGGGAGGAGGGGAAGAAGGCTCGTGGGTGGTCCTCCGCAGTTTTTTTTTTTTTTGTCAATCTTTCTTTTATTAAGGCATGTGCAATGGGGTACAGAACAAAGAGAAGGGAAATGCAATAGTGGTATACAGGTTAGGGTTCGTACAGCGTTAATTACATTTCCTGCTAAACAATGCCTAATTTTTATTTTTATGTGTTGGTTAACGATAACTTCTCGTTCAGTCGAGTATTATAGATTAACTGTCGGTCATATTGGCAGACTATGTAGGTAAGGTTAAGAAAAATGGTTTGATTGCTATCGCCTTACTGTCTAGTAATACCATGACACGATATAAGTAATTCAACATAGTAGAGCTGGTACTGCGCTTGTTAATACCATGGTTAACACACGTAGAAAGAAATCACCTAGGGTCTGGTATAGCAATTGGTGAAAGATTGCAGTATGTTAGGCTTCCTGTGGGGCCTGTCGAGTATTATGCAACTATAGATTAAATATAAGTAAATAAACTAAGAGGCTATGACTTCGCTTATGGTAATTTGCATATTTAGCTTATCCCAGCTAGCTAAATAGTGGTTGTTCTGACAGGCATACTTATGAATACCCTACACTTACACAGAACATTAGCTTATCCCAGTTGCAGAAAACCTTTGGTTAGAACAATTGCATAGAACGTTTGCACATATTTGCATAGAACGTTTGCACATATTTGCATAGAACGTTTGCACATATTTGCATAGAACATTTGCACATATTTGCATAGAACTATTGAATAGAACGTTTGCATATATTTGCATATATCGATTGCATAGGACGTTTGCATATAACATTTGTATATATCGGTTGCATAACATATTTGCATATCATTATCGCATGGGCCGTTTGCATTTAATATTTGCATATAGCATTTGTGATAGAGTTAGTGAAAGCAAAAAAGACAGTGGGGTATTCAGCTTGTGAGCGGGGTCGCGTGTATGAAGAGACTGATCTGCTAAGAGGGTGAGAAGGGGACACCAGCGCTGTCATGGACGCTCCGTGCGCCATCAGTATGAACCCAAAGGAGGACCCATTCTGTCCATCAGGATGGGGGCTGACAGGGTAAAGTAGGAACTATTAACTGTCCCCAGTGAGGCATGCCCGCTTATGAGCCACCAAAGTAGTACCTTCAGCCGATGCCCAGTGCGTTTACTTGTCCCTTGCTGTCTGTGTTTGACTCTGCAGAGGCTCCCCTGGACTGGGGCTCAGCTCCGGCAGCATGTAGCAGAGTGTGCAGCTTTACGGCGTCCTGATTTGCGGCTGTGGCTTAGAGGGATGGAGACAAGCTGTGCCGTGCACCGGTTCCCGGGTCGGTCGGGTGAGTGGTTTGTGAAGTAATCCCCAAGCTCACTTGTGTGCTGCTCGGTGTCCATGTTATATTGTGCGCTGGTTGGGTGTTGGTCGGCCATCTTGGGGCACGCCATCCAGGCCGCAATGCTCAGCCGGGACCGGACTGGAGGTGTTGGGGGTATGCAGTGGTGGTCGCCCGTGGGGACCGGGATGACCCCCTTGGTCCAGGGGGGGGGCTGCAGAGCGCCGGTCGGAGAACCGGGCGAGCGGCCGTCTCACCCAGGCTCAAGCTTGTAGGCCTCCGGCCTCTACCGGGTTACTTTGGTGCCGCTGGGGGTCTTGTTGGGTATCACCTGAATCCCCATCGCCTGACCAGTGCTGTGATCACAAATTCAGGTCGGTGTCTGCTTGTGGCCCGCAGTTAGCACCGATATTCCAGCTCAGAAGCAGGAGCTCAGACGAAACACGTCTGATCCGACCGGCGGTCAGGCCCCGCCCCCCTCCTCCGCAGTTTTTATGTCTGCTTTCAGGGAGCTGGGTAATCGGCCGCCTCACCCGTGCCCTTACCTCCGTTTAGGCCGCTAATCAAGCTAGTCGCTGCTGCGGTAGGCCCCATCAATGCAGGCCGTGTTCCCGGCGGCTCAGCGTTTCAAGAGTGATCTCGTTATGCTCTCCCTTGCAGCCCCTACGTGGGTGATGCGATTTTAAAGATTTTGTAGCATGAGAGCCAGGGTTATTCAATTTAAGTAAGATTTCAGACGGGAGCTCGTGCTGCAAGCGTCTGATCAGCTCTACAGCCAGGCTCCGCCCTCCGATATTGTTTATTTTTATTTGACAAATCAGAGAAAAGAATATACAGATCAGCTAAGTTTTTTTCCCTGTTTCAATTTTAATTCTTGATTTAATTTAATTAGATGTCCTCTAATAACCACTTTAAAGGCAGACCAATTATTTGCCGGTGATGTATCTTCTTGGTTATATTCTTTAAAGTATAAGGATATTAAATTTGAAATATAGTTTCTATTGTCTTTTGAATTTAATACGAATTCGTTAAGTCTCCATTGTGGTCTACTATTAAATTTGAATCTATCTTTAATTTCCAACATAAGAATATTATGATCTGGCCAGGTGTTATTAATTATATTGACTTTATTTATTCTTTTCAACAGTATTTGATTACTGCATATTAGATCAATGTGGGAAAATGAAAGATGTACTCTAGATAAATGGGTAAAATCCTTCTCTCCTGGGTGATAAACTCTTCATGTATCATATAATTCAAAGTTATTTAAAGTATTTGTAAGCATAGATGCTTGTTTCTTTATTTGTTTTTTGTTCGTGTTTATACCTTTTAAAATATTTTTTTATCCATATCCACATCAGAAATGCAATTAAAGTCCCCTGCTTCAACTACCATTCCTTGTTTTTACTTTTTCGGCAACGGACAATATTTTCTTGAGGTGACACATTGGGGAAATATTGGGTAGATATACATTAATTAATGTATAGATCTCTTCATTCATTTTACATACTAGTATCATGTATCACCCTTGCATATCTAGTATCTGGTATATTCATTCAAAATTTATAGATTTAGCTATCACAATGGCTACTCCTCTGTGTTTTTTGTCATTGCCTGTAAAAGTAATGGGAAATCTTTCCCTGCAAACCTATTTTATATCCTAGTCTCCAGTGTACCTCCTGTAAAAATGCCACATCTACCCATTGATTTTTTAAAGTAATTGTAAATAGTTGATCTCTTAAATGGGATATTAATATTTTAACCATATTTCACCCTGTCTATAATCTCATCTCTCCTCAATGGCTCTTCACCAAATGAATAATATTTTCCATAAAAAAACACATTTAAAAACATAAATTTTACCACATTTACCACATATATTGACCATCAACACATAAAAATAAAAATAAATCCCTTCTGAAATAATAAGAAAAATATGTAAAGTTAACCATAGAGACAACTCTTGGTTGAAACCTCCGCCATTAACATATGGCGTATGGTAGAGACAAATTGGACCCATGCAATTAATTAATTCCGGGGGAAGAAGAAGAAGAAGAAGAAGAAGAAGAAGAAAAAACAAATGATTCATTTTCCCATTTTCCTCTTACTTCTCCTCTCTCACTTTTATTCATCATATTGACCCATTTTATAAAAACAGTGCTCAAATTAATGTGTTAATTTCGATATTATTCATTATTTATGAAATTCCATGTGTTCTCTTTATATTTATTTTATGATTTATTCTCTTATTCATATATTATTTCATCTTAATTCTTCTTTCATATTACCTTACATGTGATATTCCCAATATGTGTTAGTTTTTTTTATATGAAAGCAAAACATCAGATAAATTACCCTTTAATTCCCCCCCCCCATCTCCTGCATTTCCCTTTAATAAACTTTGTCGTTCTGCAGTAGTATTAGTGACAAAAATGATTTCTAGTTGTCTTCATTTTATAAAAGTGACTAACTTTTGTGAATTCCTTTATTCTCCCCTTATTTTTAATATAGTATACTTCGTTCTTTATGTAATAGAAAGAGAGAGGGGTAAACTTAAAAAAAACAAAAAAACAAAAACAAAAAAAAAAAAACAGCAGAAAGTCCCTTTTCCTTCCTGTATTTCTCTTGTTCTTATGATCTTTTTCATTTCTACAATTCTTCACTTGTTTCTTTCTTTATCTCCTTTTTTGTTTCTTTGTATTTCTCCTAGACTTTAGTAGGATTAATCCAGTTTATTTATGGATAACCATTCTTTTAATTGGGTTTCTTGATTAATGTCAATGGAAGTGTCTCTCCAAATGACCATCGGCTTATGCAGGTAACCCCAATTATATTTTACATTGTGTTTTCTTAGGATAATTAAATATGAACTAAATAACTACATTATTTTTCTCCAGAGTATTGTGTTTATTGAGAGGTCTTGAAATATTTGGTTATCCTTGAATTTTTCATCTGTTATTTTATTGGTCCTGCAGAGTTTTTGAAATTATTCTTTGAAAGCATAGGAATGAAACTGAACTATTACGGAAAATGTACTCATACTTACCGTAATTTTATTTTCCTGGCTATTATTCATGGCAGCATTTAACATATGGGTTTAGCTCCTCCCTCTATCCCTCAGGACAGGAAACACAAACAATTAAACAATTAAGCATACCTTCCCCTGGTATAATAGGAACCCCATCAGCCATCACACCTCAGTCAAGTAACAAGATGAATATCCAAAAGAGGGTGGGAAAACCAAATGCTGCCATGAATAATAGCCAGGAAAAGAAAATTACGGTAAGTATGAATACATTTTCCATATTCCTGGCTAATCATGGCAGCATTTAACATATGGGATTCCCCAAGCAATAATGACACAGGGAGGGAAAGACATGCTACAAAATAGTTTAATAAAAAAATTAGCTCCGAGGATAAAAGGAGTTCAGGACAGACAGGCCAAACTCCAAATCCGAGCGAGAAGCCACATCCACTTTGTAGTGTTTCACAAAGGTCTTTAGGGATGACCAATTTGCAGCCTTACATATGATCTCTGCGTGAACACCCGACTCTGCAGCCAATGAGGTAGCAATGGATCTTGTGGAATGAGCTCTGATGCCTTTGGGAACAGGAACATCCCTAGCTTTATAAGCCTTGGAAATTGCAGATACTATCCAGGAATGAAGAGTGGAGACAGAAGCGGCTTCCCCTTTACGAGAACCCCAAGGTATAATAAATAATTGAGAGGATTTTCTCCAAGCAGCTGAGCGTTCAATATACATCAGCAAACATCTCCTAAGATCCAGCATGTGACACCTTGACTCCTCAGGAGTAGAAGGATGCTGAAAATAGGCAGGCACGCCAATCTCCTTTTTGAGATGGAAAGGAGTAACCACCTTGGGAAGAAATTCAGGTCTTGGATGGAGAATGACCCTATCATCGAAGAAGGAAGTGTAAGGTTCCTCGGCTGATAAAGTTCTGATGTCAGACATTATTCTAGCTGAGACTAGAGCAAGCAATAAGGCGAGCAGTGCGCTTTAAGGGTGTTAAGACTAAGACCCTTCTCCAGGCCAGCTTGTAGGAAACCCATGACTTGAGAAATCGTAGGAGGACTCATGTTCTGCACGGTTGAATTTAACCATATCGCAAAGGCTTCCCAAACTGAGGGGTGATGGCTGATGGGGTTCCTATTATACCAGGGGAAGGCATGCTAAATTGTTTAATTGTTTGTGTTTCCTGTCCTGATGGTTAGAGGGAGGAGCTAAACCCATATGTTAAATGCTGCCATGATTAGCCAGGAAAACAACTCTTGGTATAATTGGGGATAACTTTTTTGGTTTATTTATACAATGGTATCTGTTCATTAGAATATGTTGTTCATCCGTTGGAGTTCCTAGAGGCTTAAACATATTTATCAGAAATTGATTTAATTTTTCTTGTGTTATGGTTTGAGGAATGTTTCTTATCCTTAGATTTGATCTTCTGGATCAATCTTCCATATCGTTGATTTTTGCTTCCAATTTTTCTATTTTATCGGTTAGGTTATTTGTTGTTTCTTTCGTTGATTGTTGCTCCTTCTGAATGACTTCCATGTTTAATTCTATTACATTGACTTTTTCTTGAATTGCTTGTATATCTATTTGTAATTTTTCAGAATTTTTAGAAATTTCACATTTTATTTGTAATAGCTGGCTATTGAGACATTCTTGTAAAAATGTTTGTGTGATGTGCGCATCTTATTCCTCCTTAGACATCACCATAGGCAAAATTGGTTTGTTTAGTTGTTGCTCCGTATTTGAAGGGTTCTCTGTAGAATTTAGATTTTTTTTTTTTTTAGTTCCTTGGAAGATATTGGTGAGAAGAATCCAGATCATCTTTTTTCTGAGTTTTTTTTTCCTTTTCCTTCCTTGTAATTCCCTTTTTTGTTGCCATTTTATTTATATGGACAAATAATATTCATCAACTCAAATACAAAAAACCCCCCAGAATTTCTTTTCCTTTATCTTTTTCCTCCTTCTTTCCCTTTCTTCACCTTTAGAGTTAACTTCTTCTTTGTTGCTATAGTTTTACCCTCCTCCCTGCCTTTCTTATGTAAAGGTGAGGATCTGGGAGAAAGATCTTTTATAAGACCTTTTACAAGATTAATCTTTTTTTTCTTCTCTTGCCTCTCCCTTCCCTCTCTCTTCTTTTTTCTTCATTTGAGTGAGGTATATTCAGCGGTGTGTATATACTGTAATGTTTTTATAGATTTTTGACTGAAGCAAGGTTTAAGTTTTCCTTTTTATTTAATTTTTTTATTTTTCTTTCCCTTTGAGTTTCCCTTCCGTCCTTCCCTTCCCCCTTTGTCTCCTCTTCTCTTTTCCTTTCTGCTTTATTTAAGAAGTAGGTATTAGGATTTATAAACAGGGTTTCTTACTTTATTATATTTTCATGGTTTATCTCCTTTTTTTTTTTTTTCCTTTCCCTTTTCTTTCTTTTTCTGTAATATTTTTTTTCCTCTATAGTATTTGTTGTTTTAAGAACCACCTTATAACACATATATATGAAAGATTAGAAAGGTATTCACTTTTGCTTCCATAAGATTATAATACCGCAGCGGTACCTGAATATCGTCATCTTTTCTGTTCCACGTCGTGGCTGAGAGGAGCCTTCAGCTCCCAGCGTTCTTCCAGTTTAAGGCAGATACGGGTAAACAACAAACCTGTCAAGGAAGGGGATTATAAAGGGCAAGGGGAATTTAGATAAATGTATTTCTGTTGGTTTACCTGTCTTGTCTCTTCAACTCTGTCACTCTTCGTCTCCTCATCTAAGCATCTCCCTCTGCACGGGTCTCTTGACTCCACCTCCTGGCGTGCACGTAGTTACGTCATGCCGTCGGGAGGTCCCACACACTTTCCCCATTTTGAATTTCTAACACCCTTTTATGTTTATTCCCTCTTCTGACTGTCTTTTTATGTCTTACAACCCCTTTTGTCACGGCACAGCCCGAGCCCTGCAGACAGCAATGTATCGCCGCCCCTTTAAGAGACCTGGCTGGGTTTTAACTCACATTTCCAGCATCCCAGTCAGGTTCTCTGCCGTGCTGTTCAGTATCTGTCTGCATTATTCTGCTTCGTGACCCCTTGCCTGGATTAAGCAGCACTGATCTACCTGCAGCCCTTTTCCAATCAGCTGCATCTAATTAGCAGGCTGTAAAAGCCAGCCCTGCCTGAAACCTAGTATCTCTGGTCATTTTGCCTGTTTGGTGTTTCCAAATCCGGATCTCTGCTTCGCTACTGACTGATTTCCTGGACTCTGACCTCTGCCTGCTTTACCGACTACGTTACTCCGCTGCCAGCCCTGACTTCTACTTCTCGTCTGACCCTGCCTTTGGCTTACCCCTTTATCTATACTGTGTTTTTGGATTCTGCCTCCTCCTTGTGCCATCTCCTGCAACTGGGCTCCAACTCCTGGTAAACTGTTACATTAGTCCCCTGGTAACTGTTACACCTTTTTACCCTTACAAATCCCCTTGAGTGTTGTTTCTTCCCAGCCTCTCTGTATTTCAATTCTCCCCCCAGAGTGTTGTGCTTCCTGCTCATACAGAGGTTCAAATCGCTCTCAGCCAATAAATGATCCACCATGCATAAAATATCCACAGAATTGTTGTTAGCCAGCTGCATACAGCCTCATTTAATCTCTTTTGGTATGATGGCATAGACAACGATTGGCCTTTACATGTTAAAAAAAAATACTATACCACCTCTCTTTTGCTCCTGGCTGCATATTGTACCATGTTATATGATGTGTATATGTAGTATGTGCTAAAAAGTATTTGGCAAGTGCTTGAATTAATACACTGAGATCTGTGACCTTATCCACATCAAAAACAGGGAGTAGAATGGAACTGGCTACAAATAATACAGATTTCTACAGGTAGGTCCTCAGCTAATACAATTAGAATTATGAGAAGGTAATTTACTATTATCCAATCCAATTAAGGAGCATCAGCGCATATTAAAGGCAGGGCAGTGACAGCTGATTCATATTGTAAGTGCTCTTCTTCGTGTTAAAATATGCATATTATTTTCTTTTATTGTTAAAAATCAGACATTCATTTCTAGATCAGTCAAACAGTTCATGAAGCCGCTGGCAAACCTCTCACACTTTTAGCCACACGTACAGGACCAGAATTTAAACATGAATTTAATCATAAAAGATCTTAGTGTAATCTGAAAAGTCTCCCACTGAATTGGAAGTAGCAGAGCTGACCAACATACTATTCAAGACTTTTGGGGTTAAACCATTCATTAATGGTTTAACTCATTGAGGTAAGTTGGCGCCAAGGGACCTCTTTGCACCATAACAAATTAATTCTGATGTAGTTTTGGTGCCTGAAGATTCTTTTCAAACTCCCTTTTTTGCGCATGGGGTATATAGCGGGGCTGCCTTTAGAATTCTGTGCCTACCAATATTTTATTTTTTTATTTACTTGTTTTTTTGGGGGGTTTTTTGAGTGCCTTTGGGCTTCTGCATTATACTTGCTGTATATTTTGTACTTTTTCTTCTATTAAATAAAATTAAAATCAGATACGCATTTTAAATAAATGGGATTGAGACATCCATTCTGAATGGTTTTAGTGCATTGTCCTTTTTAAAAATCTTTTAAAAATTTTTTATATTCTTGACCTAGCGGTGCTCAGAATGTCTGTTGAATAATGGCCGCCCTGCACCCATATTATCATCTCCTCCCAGCGCAGCGATGGCCAGATGTGCGGTGCGTATTCTCTCTGCGGGGTTATCTTTGGGATTCCAGGTGTTGCCTGTCTCATTTTGATAAAGATGATCAGATGGGAGCCTTGCTGTGTGTGCTGCAATAAATCTAAGTCCGGTGTAGTACAGTAGGGACGTCAGACCGTGATTTATTAATCATTCTGCGAATGCTGAGCTTATCACTCATAGTCAAAGTATTGCTGTCAGCCAGCTCTTCCTGCAGAACACGCACACCAAGGGATTAGGTCTACAAACCTGTTAGGTCACTTCTATGACTTGGATAATTACGCTCTGTAAAGTCTTTTGAGACAGTATTTCCGGTCCCTGAGCCAAGCACACAATTAAAGGGCATCTCAGGAGTTTATGTAATAGATTTTAATTAAAGGTACAGAAATACAGTATAGGTATTCAGTACAAAAGCAGCATTCTGCTCTAGGGAATATATATATATATACTAGTAATCAGATAACAGTACAATATACAATGCATATATATATATATATATATATATATATATATATATATATTTATTATATCTTTATATTTTTTTAAAAGAAAATTATGTAACATTTTATACAATTATTATCACGTCTTCCTTGGGAATATACTATAAAATACAGTATATAAATAAAAAACAGTATATACATGTGTGGAATATAATGCATATAATGGTGAAATTAACCATCAAAAGTTTCTGGGAATTACACAGTACTGAAGTTAAAGGGACACTCTAAGCACCCAAATAACTGTAGTTTAATGAAGTGAATTTGTTATATAGATCATGTCTGTGCAGTCTCACAGCTTTATTTTCTGCTATTTAAGATTAAATTTACTTTATTAAGTGTTCTTGCATAGCAAGACCACTTAATGTTATCTCACATATATATTATTCTTATTATTATTATAGCCAAATTTACCACCCTAACTCCTCCCACAGTTTTTACACTACATAGACAGAAATATACCGAAACGTGCAGAATGTTCCCGATTGGATTGCTATTACTTTGTGGAACGTTTCGCCGAATGGTTCACAGAATATAGTCATTCTTGTGGCGAAATTGGTCCCATAGGAATGAATGGCAAAATGTTCAAAACTAGAGTGGGAGCTGGCAAAAGCTGAAAAATCAGGACATGATTTCTAAACTGCCACCACTCCCTCATTTTCAAGCCCACCTACACAAATCTTATATCAAAATGTTCAGCTATCCCTGCTGCCACTAGAAATGTCCATGGCTATATGTATAGTTTTTAAAATACAAGAAAGGTTGCCTAAGAGGGTGAAATAGTGAAGGGTGGCCTGCCTTTCCTCTAACCCCCCCCTACATAGTTACATAGTTACATAGTTAGATAGCTGAAAAGAGACTTGCGTCCATCAAGTTCAGCCTTCCTCACACCTGTTTTTTGCTGTTGATCCAAAAAAAAAAAAAAAAAAAAAAACCCAGTTTGAAGCACAATTTTGCAACAAGCTAGGACAAAAAATTCCTTCTTGACCCCAGAATGGCAGTCAGATTTATCCTTGAATCAAGCAGTTATTACCCTACATTGAAAGATTATATCCTTGAATATTCTGTCTTTGCAAGTATGCATCTAGTAGCTGTTTGAACATCTGTATGGACTCTGATAAAACCACTTCTTCAGGCAGAGAATTCCACATCCTGATTGTTCTTAGGTATGCCCACAGTAGTGAAAATAACTCATAGGGTATGAATAGAGTAAAAATTAAAAACTTATGTACACCAACACTGTGTGTTTCACTTATTTAATCAATTTTTGTCCTTAAAGAGATTTTTAAATAGAATTTAATAAACATAAGTTTTTAATTGCGCAGTGAGACTGCAGATTACATAGTTACATAGCTGAAAAGAGACTTGTGTCCCTCAAGTTCAGCCTTCCTCACATATGTTTTTGCTGTTGATCCAAAAGAAGGAAAAAAACCCAGTCTGAAGCACTTCCAATTTTGCTACAAACTAGGAAAAAATTCCTTCTTGACCCCAAAATAGCAGTCAGATGTCTCCTTGGATCAAGCAGCTATTACCCCACTAATTTGCAATTATATCCCTGTATGTTATGTTTTCGCAAGTATTTATCCAATTGCAGTTTAAACATCTGTAATGACTCTGGCAAAACCACCTCTTCAGGCAGAGAATTCCATATCTTTATTGCTCTTACTGTAAAAAAACCTTTTCTTTGCCTTAGATGAAATCTCCTTTCTTCCAGTCTAAATGTGTGACCTTGTGTCCTATGTATAGCCCTGTTTATGAATAGATTTCCAGATAAAGGTTTGTACTGGCCCTGAATATATTTGTATAATGTTATCATATCCCCTCTCAGGCGCCGTTTTTCCAAACTAAACAGATTGAATTTTTTTAACCTTTCTTCATAACTAAAATGCTCCATTCCTTTTATCAATTTTGTAGCTCGTCTCTGGACTTTTTCTAGTGCCATGATATCTTTCTTTAGAACAGGCGCCCAAAATTGCACAGCATATTCAAGGTGTGGTCTTACCAGCGATTTATAAAGAGGCAAAATTATATTTTCATCCCGAGAATTTATGCCCCTATTTATACATGCATGATCTATACACCAAAACGGCTTCCTTACGTTTCCACTGTCCCTCTGCCATTACTGCTATGCCAGGTGAGGTGCTGGAAAATGTCCCACATTATATATGTCTTCCAACCATCCCAAATTCGGCGGTGCAGTCCAGATTTTCGGGTCCTATCCCTCCGTCCCACCTTAGTTCTCTGGTGTCCTTCTTTTGGGGACACCAGGGGAAACTTTCCCAAGAATTATAGCACAAGTGAATCAATAGACGTGCTCCACGATGATTAGGTAACTAGGAACCTACAGGGAGTACTGAAACAGTGCCCTCTGCCTGTCCTGCACTCTGTGGGACGGCCTGCATGATTGACAGCCAGCCTGGAGTGCATTCACACCAGACTGACCTATCATTAACTCAGGTGGACGTGCCCACTTTGGTGGGTCGGCCCCTTTGGTGGCAGAGCTAGTGATGGTATCGCCTCACTGGCCGGCCCTCTTTACCTCACTCCCACTGGCATCCTGATTAGCATGACACTGGAGTTGGGAGGTTTGCATTATAGCATGATTTCATAGGTTCTGGCAATTATAAACTGCATATGATTGTTAGGTACAGGGAAGGGCTGACAACGTTTGGACTGGGATGCAAACATAAACAAAAGAGTCAGACCAAGCCTGGAGAACAGTGCAAACATGTATGTCTTAAATTATAATCTTTATACACTCTGACCTCTTTACCCTCTCTGCTCAAAGAACTTTTTTTAACTAGCCTATTAAAGGAACACGAACAGAATAAAAAGAGTATGCACTGAATATAAATTTATAGTAAATGTTTTCACAAAAAGTTCCAGGACGGATGAAGTTTATGTTGACAACCAGACTAGTTGTTAATCTCGGGATACAAATCTTCACTTTTGTATATGATGGATGTCCAATGCCTTTACACCTGACTTCTGGTTCTACCAGAAGATTATGTGGAGACTAGTATTTACTTTACAATTAGTTTTCTGAGCCTGATGATATTTACCTATATGTCTTCTAAGGTTCTTTGATCATCAAAAACAAAAGCTACAAATAAGTAGGAGCACTTAAAAATCCCGCCATGGCAGCCACCTTGCCAAGAAATTACCCATAATAACGCAGCGTCAGATAGCTCGGAGAACGTTATTATAATTATTTCAATGTGGGCCACCTGCCAACTCTAAAAGACAGCAAAAACAGAATTTCTTAAGAGATTATGTTACAACGAACACAACTCTGAGTCTCTAAACCATGATTGGTCTTCCAATGTGTCACAAAGAGTTATTTACCAAAGTGAGAATCTAAAGTGAAAGCTAAGTGAATTTCAAATTTAAGTTTTTAAAGTAGCCAAACTTATATGCTTTCAGTTTGGCTACTCTGGACTTAAATTTGAAATGCACTTTAACCCCTTAAGGACCAAACTTCTGGAATAAAAGGGAATCATGACATGTCACACATGTCATGTGTCCTTAAGGGGTTAAATACACTTTGAATTTTCACGTTCGTGAATAACCCTGTTAATGTGCTTCATGTCCTTTAGACCAGCGGTTCCCAAAGTGTGGGTCGCGACCCACTGGTGGGTCGCAGGGCGATTCCCAGTGGGTCGCGCTGACCCACACATCCAGGGCCGCCGGCTAGTCAGGCAGACTGACACCAGGAGGGAGCCCGCCGGCTTGCCCTGTATGCCGCCGGGCTCCCTCCAGTCAGTCTGCCAGCAGCTCCGGTCTGCAGCTCCGCCGGGTGCAGAGCTGCAGACCGTGTGATAGGTGTCTCTCGAGCACCCAGAGCATTACCATGGCAACACTCTGGGAGCTCGCAAGACTTTTATTACACTGTCTGCAGCTCAGCACCCGGCGGAGCTCAGACCGGAGAGTTACCCCACTGGACCACCATGGAGACACTGGACCACCAGGGAAGGTAGGACACAGCCCACAGACAACCCCCGCCCCCCCCATGTAACCCCTTCACCTCCTGCCCCCCCATATAACCCCTTCACCCCCTGCCCCTCCATGTAACCCCTTCACCCCCTGCACCTCCATGTAACCCCTTCACCCCCTGCCCCCCCATGTAACCCCTTCACCCCCTGCCCCCCCATGTAACCCCTTCACCCCCTGTCCTCCCCAAGTAACCCCTTCACCCCCTGCCCCCCATGTAACCCCTTCACTCCCTGCACCCCAATGTAACCCCTTCACTCCCTGCACCCCCATGTAACCCCTTCACTCCCTGCCCCCCCATGTAACCCCTTCACTCCCTGCCCCCCCATGTAACCCCTTCACTCCCTGCCCCCCCATGTAACCCCTTCACCCCCTGCCCCCCATGAAACCCCTTCACTCCATGCCCCCCCATGTAACCCCTTCACCCCCTGCCCTCCCCCCATGTAACCCCTTCACCCCCTGCCCTCCCCCATGTAACCCCTTCACCCCCTGTCCTCCCCCAAGTAACCCATTCACCCCCTGTCCTCCCCCAAGTAACCCCTTCACCCCCTGTCCTTCCCCAAGTAACCCCTTCACTCCCTGCCCCCCATGCAACCCCTTCACTCCCTGCCCCCCCATGTAACCCCTTCACCCCCTGTCCTCCCCCAAGTAACCCATTCACCCCCTGTCCTCCCCCAAGTAACCCATTCACCCCCTGTCCTCCCCCAAGTAACCCCTTCACCCCCTGTCCTTCCCCAAGTAACCCCTTCACTCCCTGCCCCCCATGCAACCCCTTCACTCCCTGCACCCCAATGTAACCCCTTCACTCCCTGCCCCCCATGTAACCCCTTCACTCCCTGCCCCCCCATTAAATCCCTTCACTCCATGCCCCCCATGTAACCCCTTCACCCCCTGCCCTCCCCCCATGTAACCCCTTCACTCCCTGCCCCCCCATGTAACCCCTTCACTCCCTGCCCCCCCATGTAACCCCTTCACTCCCTGCCCCCCATGTAACCCCTTCACCCCCTGTCCTCCCCCAAGTAACCCATTCACCCCCTGTCCTCCCCAAGTAACCCCTTCACTCCCTGCCCCCCCATGTAACCCCTTCACTCCCTGCCCCCATGTAACCCCTTCACACCCTGCCCCCATGTAACCCCTTCACACCCTGCCCCCATGTAACCCCTTCACCCCCTGTCCTCCCCCAAGTAACCCCTTCACACCCTGCCCCATGTATCCCCTTCACCCCCTGTCCTCCCCCAAGTAACCCCTTCTCCCCCTGCCCCCCATGTAACCCCTTCACCCCCTGTCCTCCACCATGTAACCCCTTCACCCCCTGTCCTCCACCAAGTAACCCCTTCACTCCCTGCCCCCCATGTAACCCCTTCACTCCCTGCCCCCCAATGTAACCCCTTCACTCCCTGCCCCTCCATGTAACCCCTTCACTCCCTGCCCCCCCATGTAACCCCTTCACCCCCTGCCCCCCCATGAAACCCCTTCACTCCATGCCCCCCATGTAACCCCCTTCACTCCATGCCCCCCATGTAACCCCTTCACCCCCTGCCCTCGCCCTCATGAAACCCCTTCACTCCATGCCCCCCATGTAACCCCTTCACCCCCTGCCCTCCCCCTCATGAAACCCCTTCACTCCATGCCCCCCCATGTAACCCCTTCACCCCCTGCCCTCCCCCATGTAACCCCTTCACGCCCTGCCCTCCCTCCATGTAACCCCTTCACCCCCTGCCCTCCCCCATGTAACCCCTTCACGCCCTGCCCTCCCCCTCATGAAACCCCTTCACTCCATGCCCCCCCATGTAACCCCTTCACCCCCTGCCCTCCCCCATGTAACCCCTTCACGCCCTGCCCTCCCTCAATGTAACCCCTTCACTCCCTGCCTTCCCCCATGTCACCCCTTCACTCCCTGCCCCCTCCCCACAAACTGTAACCCCTTCAATCCCTGCACTCCCCCATTGTAACCCCGTTACTCCCTGTCCTCCCCCATTGTAACCCCTTCACTCCCTGCCCTCCCCAATGTAACCCCTTCACTCCCTGCCCTCCCCCCAATGTAACCCCTTCACTCCCTGCCCTCCCCCATGTCACCCCTTCACTCCCTGCCCCCCTCCCCACAAACTGTAACCCCATCACTCCCTGCCCTCCCCCATTGTAACCCCGATACTCCCTGCCCTCCCCCATTGTAACCCCTTCACTCCCTGCCCTCCCCCCAATGTAACCCCTTCACCCCATGATTACCATGATGTTCCAATGTTATGCACCTAAAGCTTATTGCCATGCTGTGCCAAGTTTATGTATTTAAAGCTGCCATGATGTTCCGAAATTTATGCCTCTAAAGCTGGTTGCCATGGTGTGCCGCTTGTAAGCCTCTAAAAATGATTGCCATGGTGTGCCAATTGTATGCACCTAAAACTGATTGCTATAGTGTGCCAATTGTATGCATCTAAAGCTGATTGCCATGATATGCCAAGTTTATGCATCTAAAACTGATTGCTATAGTGTGCCAATTTTATGCATCTAAAGCTGACATAATGTTCCAATTGTATGCCTGTAAAGCTGATTGCCACGGTGTGCCAATTGTATGCCTCTAAAGCGGTTTGCCATGGTGTGCCAGTTTTATGCCTCTAAAAGTAATTGTCATGATGTGCCAATTATGTGCATCTAAAGCGGATTGCTATGGTGTTCACTTTTTAAAATATGAATTAAAAGCAAGTGGGTCTCGAAAAATTACCGTTTTGAAAAGTGGGTCTCGGACCATAAAAGTTTGGGAAGCCCTGCTTTAGACTATAACAAATCTTTGATACATTGTTTCCAGAGGGAGAACTCTAAGCATGTATGATGATGAGTAGACACCTCTGCCTCATAATTATTTACTACAATTCACTAGTACAAAATAAAAACTTTAATAAAAAATATTTGTTAGAAAAAAAATTGTGATTATCCAGTTTAATTGATCAGGTTTGTAATCGAGTGCATTGTTAATATTGGTTTTACCTGATCATCATCAATATTATAATTATGTTTTGGAGATAATATAGAATTGTGTTCTCTAGCTTTAAAAAAAATAAATAAAAAAAATCTTTATTTCTTTTTTATTAGTTGAACAGAACATCCACAAGTTACAGGACATTTGAATATGCGGTTACAGAATAAATACAGCTGCGGTACATTTACATTGCAATTACCTTTTCAGACCTAAATGTACCCTCTACAAGAGCGTTGTTTCTTAGGGGTATGTACTTGTTTCTACCCACTTTTGAGAGTTTGAGTAATATTGTGACTACTGCTTTATGCCAAATGTAAGTTGAGTACTGGTGTACTTTCACCATTTTGTGGAGCCGGTCCAACTGGGGTCCATAGGCGTGGGTTGATCAATGTAGCCGTAGGTTTGTCTGATCTCTAAACTCTGACTTGCCAAAGGGGCTTTTTCCACAGTTGTTTCGATGACCCCTGGTAACCTATGATTCTGTGCTGGTGGTCTGACTATAGTGGTAATGCAACTTGTAGGTGGAGAAGTAGAAGAAGAAAGTGGGAAAAGAGAGATGAAGGGAAAGAATGGTATATGGAGAGTACCTAGTGGTCCCTGGGTTGGTGATCAATTGGTACCTCAATGGCTGGAGGTCACAAGTTGGTGAGATATCAGTTGTATTTAAGGAGGCTGGCAAGGTCGCATTTATGGGCCACTAATCGTGGCAGGTCGGTTCTGGGTTACTCGAGTCCGTTAGTTATCCCCTATATTACCCAGGAATTCTGATCTGCTAGGTCAGGGATTTTTTTTGTTTTGTTTGTTTGTTTCTTCCCCTCCTCTTCCCCCTTATTTCTCATGTACCCTCATTGAAGCTACCCAGGCCTCCCATTTGTCCCAAGCGGCTAATTGTTGTGGGATCTGTTCGAACTCATGTAAGCCATCTTTTCATATTGACCGTTAATGGAGACTTGATGGATTATTTCTTCCCTGATAGGTATTTTGGTGGATTTCAACCCCCTTGCTATCAGTAGATTCACCCAGAAAAGTCAGGGTTCCATTGTTTGGTCACTCGGGAACATGAATTGTATGAAGAATTCAGATGATTCCTTTATGGGTTTAGTTATTTCTTCTTGTAGAAGTGTGGCTACCAACCCCCAGAAGGGTTTTATTGCCAGACACTCCCACCAGATATGGGACATGGTACCCCTTTCCAATCCACACCTCCAGCATGTATCAGATGTGGATAAAATATATGGGCCAACCGTGCTGGCACCAAATACCACTTGGTTATTATTTTTATAATCAATTCAATGTGTGAAGGGCAACGTGTAAAGGACTTATGTGCTCTAAATGCCAATCTGATTCTGTGATTTCATAACCCAACTCCTTCTCCCATTATTTGGTAAAGCTAGGTAATGGCCTTGTCGTGTCTAACATTAGAGTATTATAGCAGATCAATATTACTTTATTTTTTGGCATCACAGCGATGCACATTTTCTCTATCAAAGATAGGTTCGGCAGTGATGCCTTGCATGGGTGCATGGCCTTTTGTGACTTCTGCAGAATTGATTTTAATTAGTGGTAAGAGAAGTACATGGATGAGTGTAAGTCATAGGTGGAACTGAGTTGTGTGAAGGGTAGCAACTTGCCGCTGCCCTATAGTTGGTGCAGGAACCTTAAGCCCTTGTCTTCCCAACCTCTACTGTCGATTGTAGGAATAAGATATTTGAAACATTTAAGTGGTGTAGCTAGGGAAAAGGGGATCCATGTAAGAAATTTCTTCTTATGATTGTCCCAGGTATATAACATTGTAGAGGTTGTGGGAAGCATGCACTTAGTTTTTGGGTGTAAGGGTTTGGGTATTCGAAGAGGGTATCGGATGCCCTCTTCTAGAGACAATTGTGACTCAATTGTCCGCCCATGGGGGCTTGGTTTTGTCGTCATGTGCACTAATGATTGCGTGTTTTATTATCGTAGCTCGAAAGTAGACCCGTAGGTCTGGGCAACCCAAGCCTCCCTCGAGGATTTTCCTTGTGGCAGTGTTCTTGGGGATGCAAGCTTTACGTCGGTCATTTATAAAACGATCGACATGGGATTGTAAGTGTGAGAAGTATGTGTTGGGGGATATCTATTGGTAGAGACCTAAACAGAAATTTGAGGTTTGGAAGCAGCATCATTTTAAACGACGCGATGCGGCCCATCCATTACATAAATTTGTCTTTCCATTTGTCCAATTGCGTACTAATGTCATTGGCCACTTTGGTATAGTTTGCTTTAAGGAGGTTGTTCAAGTTTTTGGTCAGTTTTATCCCTAGGTATGTTATGTGATCCATTCTCCAATCAAAGTTGTATTGTTGTTTGAGGTCATTCACTTTAGACTGTTCTAAGTTGATTGGTACAACTTGTGTCTTTGCCGCGTTAAGTTTATAATATGAAAACCTGCTGTATTCCCTCAGTGTGTCAGTGAGAGCAGAGAGAGGAGTTTCGGGACGAGTGATGGTCAGAAGGACATCTTCCGCGAAGAGGCTACGTTTATGCTCTGTCTTTCCTATTTGGACCCTTGATATCTGTTCGTTAGCACGGATCTGGGATGCTGGGGGTTCAAGTGCTAAAACATAAAGGAGAGGAGAAAGTGAGCAGCCCTGTCACGTTCCATTGGTGATAGCGAAAGACTGAGACATAAAGCCTCCGTACATTACTTTCACTGTAGGCAAATTGTATAGTGCTTTGACCGCTGATATGAGCTGAGCCAGGAACATATATTTTCTCAACACTGCTTCTAGAAAGTTCCAGCTCAGTTGGTCGAAAGCTTTCTCTGCGTCCAATGAAAGCAGAAGACCTTTGTCTCCCCTCCATTTCATGGCTTGCAGAATATCTAGTACACTTCTCGTGTTGTCAGTCCCTTGCCTACCCTTTACGAATCCTGATTGTTCAGCGACTGAAGAGCTGCAGACATTCTGTTGGCTATAACTTTCGCAAAGAGTTTGGCATCTGAATTAAGTAGGGAGATAGGCCTTACATTTTTGCACTGTGTTGGGGGTTTGCCTGGTTTGGGGAGTGTGATCAATGTTGCGGATAATATGTCTCTGGGTAGTTTGGATAGGAGAATTGCTTCATTAAAAAGTCTATGCAGGTAGGGAGTCAGTGTTTTGCTAAACTTTTTGTAGTATATTTTAGATATTCTGTCCAGTGTTTGTTAAATGGTAGGTTTTCTATGGCTGACTCTATTTCCTCCAACCTCTATGGGGCGCGACAATGCCTCCTATTGTGTATGGGACAATATTGTCCTGTTGACGTGTGTTAAGTATTCATATGCTTCCTCTACTGTGAAGTGGTGTTGCTTTATATCTACCTGAAGATTGTACAGTGTCCCATAGAATTTGGCAAATTAATTTACTATATCCGCTGGTGATATTAATTTGTCATTTGTTTCTGTTATGATGTAGGGGATTCTAGATTTTGCTTGAGTTTCTTTCAGGGCGTTTGCTAAGCGTTCCCCTGCTCTATTCCCTTGTGTGTATTGGGTTTGCCTCAGCCTTTTCAGATACAGACTAGTGCGTTGTAAATTATATTCATGAATTTTAAGTTGGAGTTGTGGTATTTCTGTTTTAAGCCGTTTAGAGTATTTTACTTGATTTTCCCTATTAAGGTCCCTCAGCTTCTCTTCCAATTCCCTTAATTGTGTTTGCGAAACTTTTTTAAAGGGACACTATAGTCACCTGAACAACTACAGCTTAATGTAGTTGTTCAGGTATGATCTATAGCTCCCTGCAGGCAATCTAATGTAAACACTGTATTTTCAGAGAAAATACAGTGTTTACATTGATTGATAGGAATACCTCCAGTGGCCGTCACTCAGACGGCCACCAGAGGGACTTCCTATCATGCAGGGCCCTAAAAAGGCCCTGTATACGTTAGACGTATTAAAATACGTCTGACGTGTGCAGGAGAGAGAAGGCACTCTGTGCGCACCTTCTCTCTCCAGCCTGTCAGCAGAGGAGGGGGACGGGCAAAGACCGCGAGCTGAGCTGTCAGTCAGCTCAGCTCGTGGCTGCGCACACCGCGCGCATGCGCGGTAGTGCGCTCAGGACTTCAGAGGGCGGCATGAATGGAAGCGTCTGATTGCTCCCTGCTCGCGCCCGCTTATTTCGTCGTTTGACGAAATAGGGGGCGCGGCTTAACGAGGCTCCCGGCGCTGGAACGAGGTGAGTAAAAGACTCTGCCTGAAGAGTCCCTTTAAGATGGGATGCCTGCTTAATAAGAAAACCT
This sequence comes from Pelobates fuscus, assembly GCF_036172605.1. Classification (NCBI taxonomy): domain Eukaryota; kingdom Metazoa; phylum Chordata; class Amphibia; order Anura; family Pelobatidae; genus Pelobates; species Pelobates fuscus. Next base: position 57,651,262 of record NC_086318.1, read on the forward strand.
CTCACCACTGCTTTGTGTGCCTACCAAATATTGTCGATGGTTACCTCTTGTGTGTCATTGGTGGAAAAGTACCATCATTTACATACAACAATTGGCTGATCCAACGGGAGTCAGCCCACTTCGCCCACTGGCGAATCAGATCTGGATTCAGTAGTACCGAGTATGTCACTCAGTTCCCTTGCCGAGCAGCTATACATCTTTACCGTCTTAGTTTGACAGATAAATCTACATATTAATACACATATATTAACCAGAAAATTAACTGTAATACAGTCCTTAGCCTAAACTCCTTACGAAAGTTCCCCACCCCTGTCCCCTAATCTGTCGCCATCGGGAAGTTGCTTCTTTCGTGAGTGCCTTTGCTTGGGGGGGGGGGGCATAAAATGTCTAGGAAACCAGAATGTGTAGGCAGCAGTTATGGCCCCCTATTGGTGGTAGCAGATGAGCTCCTGCACCCTCCTGTTATGTCTCTCCCCTGATCCCTGCCACTTCCCCGAGTTCTCTCCCCTATACATACCTGGAGTGTAGTTGTTTGGGACTCAAGGTTCTAGTGCTGGTGTGCTACCTGCTCCATACTGGTTGTCAGGCTGGATCCCCCCACTGATGTGGAAGAAGTGAAAACATTGGACCCTACCGATGCCAATAAGACTTGTTGGTGAGGCAGTTGTCCCTCCGCTCATACTCAAACAGCTCCCTCTTCTCCACAAACTCATAACAATCTTGCGTCCTTGACTGTGGGAGCATGCTTGTAAGTCCAGTTGGGATCAGGTTGTGCTTGGTAAGTCCGTTCCTGGTGTCGTCGTAGGATAGTTTCACAGGTAGGTAGAAAGGAACAGACACAGTTTGTGTCAATCCGTTCGGGGACAGGTTAAGAATCCTTGTCGCATTGTGGTCTATCCTCAGGGACTCTAGGCTCTTTCGAACAGGTACCCCTCTTCGGGAGGGATGTAAAACATTGCACTACATCAGTGCCTTAAAAAAGAGGAATCATACACAACTTAGAGTTTAGAGAATAGTTATGCATACCAGGAGGGGCCAGAACTCTGGAGAACTGCAAGGAGTCAGGCGGCCCAGCCTTCAACGGCGCACTCTTTTCCATTTGGGAGTTAGCCTTTGCGGTTCGTTCTGTGATCCCGAGGCATTCGCGGGATTTATATTCCATTTTTGTAGTAACTGTATACCCTCTTCTGGGCTGTAGACAGGTGTTGTTTGCCCATTTCTGCTCACTAGAAACTTCGTGGGGAAACCCCAACTGTAAGGAATGTGGTGTGATCGCAAAGCTCTGGTCACAATATTAAAGCTCCTTCTCATAGCCAGGGTGGCTGGTGAGATGTCTGCAAATTTTTTTACATCCTTATATTTGTCAGCCATCACCTTCATGGCACCCAGAAGATTTCCTCCTTAATATGGTGGTAATGTGCCCGAAAGAAGCATGTTTTTGGGTGCCGATATGGGTGCTGCCCTCGCCTTCGCCACTCTAAGTATCCGGTCCAGGATGTCATGGCAAAGGCTTTGAAAGAGGCCTGTTGCATAGGCTTGCAGGTCGCCCTCCTGCATTGACTCCGGGAACGATCTTCCAAATCCGTCATTTTGGTGTCGTGTAGTGCCATTTGTGACTCTATCTGTTGCATTCTTGCTACCAAAGAGTTATGTGCTTCTGCTGGGTTGTCTGCTCTAGTTTCAAGGTGCGCTGTTCCGGTTCTGATATCCTGAATTTCCTTTTTCAGGTCGGACAAGGATGCCTGGAATTGGGACAGCAATTGCACCGATTGAGCATCTAGCATTTTTTAAAGCAGGGATGTGGTCAACATGCTTTCAGCCATTTGCGTGTTTGGGAGTATTGAGCACGAGTTACGGCTGTCTTCTGACTCGCGGTCGCCATCTTCTAGGCCTTCCCATGCTGTTGTCATTTTCTATTGAATCCTTGCGGCAAAAAAGGCTGATTTGTCTCCCTTTTGCTTACTTTTGTTATGAGGCATGCTGTTGGGCTCAGCTACTTGGTTTTCTGGAATTTGTGTCGAGATTTTAACGCTATTTTGTCTGCCGTGCATGGAGCTGTGGAATTATGCAGCCATTCCGTCCAGCGTTTGGCTCCACCCCCTCGTTCTCTAGCCTTTTTTAAAAAGGGACCCAAACTATGTGCACGGCATTAACTTAGAGGCTCATTCTTCATCTGTAAACTTTGCTCAGTGACCCATTCTTCAACTGTAACATATTTGCTAAAATAATTGGTTTAAAACTTTTTCAGGACTTTTCATTGTGTTCAAGTCACCATTGCACTGGAGGAGAAGGAGCTGGTATAGTGACCCCTTTATTGTAGGTAGTTGCCTTGGAATAGGTGAGAATGATGTGCCCGCTAAACAGTGGGGAGTCATAGCTTAGGGCCTTAGGTTTCTGTCCCCACCCAGATGATAACATCCAGCGATGTAGGCAGAGATGCACAGCCAGAACATATTGAAAGGGTGACAAAAATATTAATCAATACCGTATTTTGTATTTATAAGGGTCTGGGAGTCTTGCTTACGTACATACCAAGAATGCCCATTATCACGTCCTTACATAAGCTGCAACCTCATATAATCACAATGGTTCAATGTGCTCAGTATTTGTTACCAGAAAACTCAAGTGCCATCTCTTTACCTGTCATGCCAGTTGGGAAGCCTTCTTTCCATAGCTTTAAAAAAAAAAAATGAACATCCTTAATGGGACACTGCAGGCAGGCACTATAACTGCTTCATCTCATTGACATGGTTTTAGAATCTGGTGCCCCTTGGTGTTGTCTTTCCTTTCAGTGTTAAACAATTTGTAACATTTTAATGCTATAAGAGAGTTCCTAGCAGACCATTCCCTCTGCGCTGCTTGGGATAATGAGGAAACATTAGCAGGAAAAGCAATGGTCAGCTGATTCATTTCAGCCTATCACTGCACCCATTCCTGGTATGAGTGGGTATGACTAGAAGGAAGTGTGTGATCTCTACTTTAGCCATATCTCCAGTGGGGGTGGGACTGTAGGTGGTCAAGGACCCTTATTTAATGTTTAACTCCTCGAAAATCGTTTAACACTGAATAAAGGTACAGTGTCAGCGAACTCCAGGCTCTATAACTAATTCCATGAGATGAAATGGTTATAGTGCCTACATTGTCCCTTTAGGACTGGATAAATTATTTTGTGGCCGGTTATGGCTTTTATGGGATGAAACATAACAAAGAAAAGATTAACTATTGCAGGTGAGCTGCCATGTTCTTTTGGAGTAATTAAAAGTATAATTAAGGAGCAATGCTCTAAAATGACATTGTTGCTGAAAATGATACAAAATGTATATGTTATAGTACCTCTAAATGTAAAAAAAAGAGAGTATGCACATATTGAAGATAAATGTTACAAGGTTAAACTCTCGAATTGGGCAAACCAACCTCACGGGCAGAGAAGCTTCACAAAAAACCCAGGTAGTTGCTGAGGGGAATTAGTCAGGCTCTGCCAGATTTTATTTGACTTGTGTTCATGGAATTGTTACTATAGCAACATTCATATCTTGAATGGTTCATAACACAGCATACGTAGCCCCTAGCAGGTAGAAGGAAAACCTCTGTATAACCTGGCATTGTTTCCAGGAACACAATGCAATCAACCTGACTTATCCAAGGTCAGAGAAATGAGCTGACAAAGAATTCCACTTAGGTTGAGTCACGGCACCGAAGAAAACTTTGACTTGCCAATGAGACAACAACATCAGCTTTCAGGAACAGAAACTCTCTCAAGTTTTGACCTTCAGACGATCGCTCTTTCTGTAGACGTATTCTCGTTCAGCAACATAGGTGTGAGGGCAAAATGTAATTTAAAGTGAACCAGGGCGTTTACATAGAAACATAGAAACATAGAAACATAGAATGTGACGGCAGATAAGAACCATTCGGCCCATCTAGTCTGCCCAATTTTCTAAATACTTTCATTAGTCCCTGGCCTTATCTTATAGTTAGGATAGCCTTATGCCTATCCCACGCATGCTTAAACTCCTTTACTGTGTTAACCTCTACCACTTCAGCTGGAAGGCTATTCCATGCATCCACTACCCTCTCAGTACTGTTTATACACAATTATACATTTTATCGAATTTGCCATCTCCTGGCAATGAGTGTCTCTGTGACCTGCTGACAGGAGGGCTTGGGCAGAGTGTAGCATGAGCCTTAACCTGGGGTGGAATACATTTTATTCTAGTTGTGACATTTTCAGCATAGTTTATTAGAATATATTAGAAATTAAAGATTTTTTTATTTTAAGGGCAATTTAAGCACCATAACAACTTTGCAAATAGTGTTTTTTTCATTAGTGAGAGAGGAAATAGCATTATGAATATTAGGGACTTGTTCCCACATATTCCACAATATTAGGGACTGGTTCCCACATATTCCACAATATTAGGGACTGGTTCCCACATAATAGCAAGAAAAACACAAAGCGGACTTATGACTTCTCCCCAGAGGACATGGTTTGGTGTACAGGACGGCGATGTGGGACAGACGCAGTGTCTGCTCATCCAAAGAAGACTCTTCAGGACAGGGTGAGTATGGAACACCTAGCACCCTTACAGTATTGAGAAGGAAGAAGTAAGCTCTGTATTCTTAGTGGAATGCGCTGTACATAGTTACTTGTTCGAAATACTCTTGAGAGAGATGGAGCCCCCCCCCCCCCCCCCCCCCCACCCAGTGGACGAAACGAGTATCGGGAGCCAAGGGGACACTTTTTAAAGATGTACTGTGTATGTGTTCACGTTTTTTTAGTTTCACTGCTTCATTTATGGAAATGCAGTTGCCTTCTTCCAGAAAGAGGAGCAATAAAACTAAATTAGAATTATACAATACAAAAACATATAATTATAACACAGGAGAAAGAGGAACAGACATCGGATGTAGCAGTTCCAGGGTCCAATCTGAGTGCTGGAGTATTCAACTGGCTTGAAGCTTGTTCCGTAGGTTTGAGCTACTTGACTGGAATGGCTAATGATGAAACTGAGCGCAACGATATTAGTGTCCAGGCTCTGTCCTATCTACACTGTAGACCTACTGCATGACCATCTAGACCAGCAATGGCCAACCATCGCAACTCCAATATCTATGAACCATATTTCCCCATATGATGAACCCCATTCTAAGGGGAAGTATATTGCACTGGGGTGCCATTGTGAACTGTCATCTATTGTTCTTAGAAGGAAATGTAGCTCACAGTGCACCGGCTGCCCCCACACACAGCTAGTTCATCTACCAGTCATTTGACCAACAAAGTGTTCAACGCTAGAAACAATCTTCTCAGAAAATAGCTAAATATTTGCATCAGTAGTTGATTGCTCCCATAGTCTTATGTTTGACAAGCAGAAGCATGCTAATTTGTTTCAAAGTATTTTGCGAGACAATTAGATGCTTAGAAGAAGAAGAAAAAAATCTATACTTCCGCAAATCGATCTGTTGTTTGAAAGCAAGATACATTTTCTGAATCCCATTAAAGCCTACTTACTTTATGCTGTCCACAAATTGAACCATTACAACAGGCACTGTAAAGCTGCAGAATTTGTTAGTATTTTATAAATAACTTATTAAATTCCTGGTCAATGCTCTTCTATCCGTAATCTGTATTTCTGGATGATCAGATTTGTGATGTCACCAATAATCAGCAGATAGTGAAAATACATATTACCCTGCAGTAAAGCATATTGGCCATGTGATTTAAAAGTGTGCAAATATTGCTTATATGTTTCAGAGTAATGTACATTTTTGATAATCGTCTCTTAAATAATGTCCTCAAAACGAACCCAAAAGAAAAAAAAAAAATCTAAATAAACTGCTGAAATTGTAATACACAACGTGTTGACTAAGGCATACGAGGTGGCAAAATTTTATTCATTATTGCATTCCAATTCTACCTGGACCAATCCACTAAACCAGGATTTGCAGAGAATTAAAAAGAAAATTGCAAATTTATGGCCACAATTGCTATGCTCGAAAAAATTGCTGTTTTCTATCATTCTCCAATTCTCCATAATCCAAAAAATTAAACATGCTATTTGAAGTAAAGTAGACCTACATTGTAAATTAGACACGGTTATTCACTAATGTAAGAATTGTTGTTGGGAAATAAAGGTGAATTCAGACTAAATTTTAATTTATGCCTGTGGGGTCAGTAAGACCTTTATATCACATGAATGGAGGCTTAACACATGTCCACTAAACTTAAAACTTAATTCTAGTGACTGGGCAGCCATTGCTGTCCCGTATTTAAAAAGGCACCATCCCATGGGCTGGGGGCTTGTGAAATAATAGTACTTAAAATGATCATTCTCTTGTGTAAGAGCAAGTGAATGATACTTTGAAAATGAGCATCCTGCAGGCTGCATTCAGTGCGTATTCAGTTTAAAATCTGTGGTTTATGAATTTTCCAATTCTATTATTATTCTTATTCTTATTACTGGTATTTATATAGCACCGGCATATTCCGCAGCGCTTCACAATATTATCAAAGGGGGAGATTTAACAATAAATGAGACAATTGCAAAAACTTACAGGAACAATAGGTTGAAGAGGGCACTGCTCAAACGGGCTTACAGTCTTTACTTGTATAGGACTGAGAAGCGAAGAATCGATTTTAATCCAGACATCGAATGCACTCAAGTGATTGCTGAAGATTTGTTCGGCTTTAGTAAATATGAGAATTGCCAATGTGGTCAGAATTAAATCATTTTTACTGGATTTTATCCATCTGGACAAGATCCAGTGCTTACTGAATAATCTCGTTAGCCTTAAATTTGACACTTACTTTGAATGCTCTTCCAATTCCTGGCATTTCTCATATTAATGAATAACTTGAGTGTCTTTCAAATGCCTTGCAAGATTCTTGACGATTCAGAATCAACAGTTTTAGTGGAAACTGGTGAAATTTCAGGAACACATTGTGTTTAATAGGTTTTAATAAACCTATTAAAAACACACAGAATCAGGAGAGGAGAACGAGGGAAATCATATTGAATTTACCTCACTTGAGTTCAGCCATTTACAGAAAAAAAAAACTCCCTTTAAAAATCACTTAATAAAATCTATAGACACCAAAGAGTATGCGGAACAGCAAAACCTTAAATTGAAACATTTAAAAATGACCAAAGTGACGGACTCTTAAATCACTTACACATGTAACATCAAGCCTTTACATTTCTCAGGATGAATGTATGAGGGGAAAAACAAATAAAATAAATACATCCTAGAATAGTATATTTATTAAAATAAATTCTGGAAATAAGTGCATTAATTGCACTCACAGACAAATTAACATAAGAATTATTTTATGTGATACTCAATATCCTTCCCACTGTGTCCACCAACTTTATTAGTATGTCCCTAGGTTGATCCTTAACACACACTCCCTTCTTGTAAATTAAACAAAATCTTTTAACCTTTTGGTGTTCAGTGCTCTTTTTGTTTTTTTTTAAGAGCTGTTAAATGCTTCCTTGCCAGAAATATAGTATGATGAAAACCTTATTTACTAAAACATCAGGCATTCTGGGTACCATAACAATTTCATCTAAATTAAGTTGTTAGTTGTTACCTTAAGGGGTTAAACCGCTCTCGAACGTGTTAACCCGAAATTGAGCCTCCAGCGCCGATTTCCACTCCTTCCCAGGTGGCATCTGGCTTCTGAAATCTCTATTTCAGGAAGTGCAGAGTACTGCCAGAAAACTGACTTGAAAATGAACGTACCTTTTTCAAGCCAGTTTTATGGATGGAGAGTCACTAATTGGCTGAGAGCGTCAGCGGACTGTTCTTAGCCAATCAGAGGTAGCCCTGCCCGGTGGCACTCCACGCTTCCTGAAACTGAGATTTTAGGAGTCAAATGCTGCCTGTGAGGACCTTATGACCGAAACTGAAGGAATCTTTTATTAAAATCTGTAATATTGAGACCTAAATATTTTCCAAGTTTGCTAATTTGTCTGTACATTTGAAAAATTACTTTGAATTTACTGAATTCCTCTAAATTCTTACTTACGTGAATTATCCTTCTTTGTTTTTTATACTTAACAGGATGGTATTTGCATCACATTTAATTTTATTTTCTAATGTCTAAAACTATGGAGCCGTGCCCACTCCAGGTACCACAAAGCCTTTCCAGAATATAGCTGTGTTTCCTTTAGATGTCTTGCGTTCACTAAATTAACCATATTTGACATGTAAATATAATGTCAGGATGTGTTGGTAGGGAAATAATAGATAAGGTTATTTGGTATACCAGGAATGGTCTAGAACCAACCATTGAATTTCAGGTTTTAGGCTAAAATCAATAACTGGAGAAATAGCTGAACTGGTTATTTGGTCCTAACATTTTAATTCTATAGTAATTTCCCTACCGTTTCTTTTCTGTAAGTTACTGTTACTTTGTATGTCGGAGGACTTCTGACTCTGATCAGCACTGCTGGAGTGAGTTTTTGACTCTCTATGGCTCTCAGATCCTCCTTGTTTCATGGACACAAACAAATGCTACATAGCTCGAACAACATAACACTTAACAAATTACTATATTGTTACTGCTTTCTGGATATTCAATTTAATGGTTAATGTCTTCATGCTTTCTGTTTTACTCTGCTTATCTTTTTTTACCCAGCAAATCTTTGTTCCCTTTCATTCCTACTGTTAGGCCTACAAATTCCACCACCCATTCGACATACACCATACCTTCAGCATTGTTAACAGGGGGATCTCACAACAAATAAGAACATGGTTAACTTTAATTTATGAGAAAGTCCAAAGACTAAATAAATGTAAATTCAGCCATCCTAAACACCACTATCTTTCAATGTATGGATTGGTATCCCAACACTTCCACCAACACCTAACGTGTATGTGTGTGTATATATATATATATATATATATATATATATATATATATATATATATATATATAGGAAACATGGGGGGATGGTTGCACTCACCTAAACATGCTTAAATGGGGTGCTGCTGGGGGCCATATTATACAATAAATACACAAGATCCAGCGCACTCTCCTATCTACTAAACAGCAACTTCAATGTTGACAGATTTTATTAGTTTGTAAAAGTTTTTTTTAAAAACACCTAATCTAGGCAAAAAAAATGGGGATTTAGTTACATTATATGATCATACATTGCATAAGCCTGCCACAACGTCAATGTACCCCATCTTTGGCAGGTCCTACTCTCACAGTCTAATGTCTGCTCTTATGAGATTAACCACTTACTTGGGAAAAAATTCCATCTGAGGCTCTCTGCAGTACAAGGCTAAATAGGGACCTGAGATGAGGCACCTGTAACAGGGAGGGGTGCAGAACCAAGGAGTTGGCTAGACTCCCAAATATATATAGGAAACATGGGGGGATGGTTGCACTCACCTAAACATGCTTAAATGGGGTGCTGCTGGGGGCCATATTATACAATAAATACACAAGATCCAGCGCACTCTCCTATCTACTAAACAGCAACTTCAATGTTGACAGATTTTATTAGTTTGTAAAAGTTTTTTTTAAAAACACCTAATCTAGGCAAAAAAAAATGGGGATTTAGTTACATTATATGATCATACATTGCATAAGCCTGCCACAACGTCAATGTACCCCATCTTTGGCAGGTCCTACTCTCACAGTCTAATGTCTGCTCTTATGAGATTAACCACTTACTTGGGAAAAAATTCCATCTGAGGCTCTCTGCAGTACAAGGCTAAATAGGGACCTGAGATGAGGCACCTGTAACAGGGAGGGGTGCAGAACCAAGGAGTTGGCTAGACTCCCAAATATATATAGGAAACATGGGGGGATGGTTGCACTCACCTAAACATGCTTAAATGGGGTGCTGCTGGGGGCCATATTATACAATAAATACACAAGATCCAGCGCACTCTCCTATCTACTAAACAGCATATATATGCTGCATATATATTCTGATAGGACAGAAAGCCTTAAAGGTGGTCGGACGTAACTCACAAGAGAAAAGAGAAGAGTCAGGTTAAGCCAAGGTCAAGGAGAGGAGTTGTACACAATGATGATAGACTGAGCTGGGTCAAAGTGTAACAGATTACAGAATAGTCAGGACAACCCGGGTCAAAAAGCCAGAGAAACACTATATACCACTATAGAACACGTTATTTGGATGATAAAGACAGGGCACAGAACAATTATCAGAGAAAACTATATATATATACCGTATTTTTCGCTCCATAAGACGCACTTTTTTCCCCCCTCAAAAGTGAGGGGAAATGTCTGTGCGTCTTATGGAGCGAATATGAAGCTTTACTTACCTGTCTTGCAGCGTTGGCCGGCAGCACAGGGCGCACCGCGGTAGTGGAACTTGAATTTCATGTTCCGGTTTCCGGCGGGACTGAAAGGAAGTGTGCACAAGCTGAGTGCGCACTTCCTTTCAGTCCCGCCGGAAACCGGAACATGAAATTCAAGTTCCACTACCGCGGTGCGCCCTGTGCTGCCGACCAACGCTGCAAGACAGGTAAGTAATTATGGGACAAGGGGAGGGGGACAGTATGGGAGAGAAGAATATGGGGAGGGGGATGAAGTCTATGGGGGAGGGGGGGGAATGAAGTCTATGGGGGGGGATGAAGTCTATGGGCGGGGGATGAAGTCTATGGGGGGGGCGATGAAGTCTATGGGGGGGGGCGATGAAGTCTATGGGGGGATGAAGTCTATGGGGTGGATGAAGTCTATGGGGAGGGGGTGGATGAAGTCTATGGGGGGATGAAGTCTATGGGGGGGATGAAGTCTATGGGTAGGGGGTGGATGAAGTCTATGGGGAGGGGGTGGATGAAGTCTATGGGGAGGAGGTGGATGAAGTCTATGGGGAGGGGGTGGATGAAGTCTATGGGGAGGGGGAGGATGAAGACTATGGGGAGGGGGTGGATGAAGACTATGGGGAGGGGTGGATGAAGACTATGGGGAGGGGGTGGATGAAGACTATGGGGAGGGGGTGGATGAAGACTATGGGGAGGGGGTGGATGAAGACTATGGGGAGGGGGTGGATGAAGACTATGGGGATGGGGGGGATGAAGACTATGGGGAGGGGGTGGATGAAGACTATGGGGAGGGGTGGATGAAGTCTATGGGGAGGGGGTGGATGAAGTCTATGGGGAGGGGGTGGATGAAGTCTATGGGGAGAGGGTGGATGAAGTCTATGGGGAGGGGGTGGGTGAAGACTATGGGGAGGGGGTGGGTGAAGACTATGGGAGGGGGGGACACTATGGGACAGGGGAGAAAAAAATATTCTGTACAAACTGTCCCATAGTAAGAAACACTATGGGACAGTTTGTTCAGAATATTTTTTTTCTGGGTTTCTTCCTCTAAAAACTAGGTGCGTCTTATGGTGAGGTGCGTCTTATGGAGCGAAAAATACGGTAATTATGGCATGTAACTTGATTTGCAGTACTTCTATGCCCCTAGAAAGTGATAAGGCGTCACAAATTATGTAATTGTATGTCACTTGCGTCATGGCGTCAGTGCACAACACTGTGTCATAAAAAGACAATGAGACACAGCGTCCCGTGTCAGAACCATTGGCAGAGCAACCAGGCTGAGGCAGGAGAGGGTAAATGTTATGTCATTACCACTTCTGGACCAACCAACTCCCCCTTCTGTTTTTTCCCCCTTTTCTTTTCTCTTACTATGTGTTTCCTTGCCTGTTTAATGTATTTCATGGTGGAGGCCAATATCAGGCCCATTAACACATGTCTGATATGCTACCCACCAATAGCCACTAACCCTCAGCATCACAATCCAAGGGACTTGATTATAAATATTATTTACACATATTCACTGGCAGTTCATGAAAGTCTCTACCCTAAGTTTCTTACGCAGAATTCAAATGTTGTAGGTAGTACTTGTAAAAATATCAAATATTTAATCTCTACTCTTAGAATCTATCTATTCATCTTGGGGTCTTGAAATTTGGATGACCTCTTAAGGGCAGTTTGACAACACAACTGGACCCTGGACACTAAGATAAACATTTACCTGGACAATCAGACACACGTAGACATATACCTAATGTGATCAGGCCTATCACGGAAAATAAGGTGTTCACAGTTTACCCATCTCTACAGATATATTTTGTTTTCTTCTGCTTTTATTTCATGTGAAGGATGCATTCTGACTCCTTCCCGTCATGTGTAGCCAGGAATACAGGGTGAGGTGGATACTATGCATGTATGCGGGAGGGAAGTGATGCGGCAGCTGCTGTCAATCTGATGGAGAACAAGTCAGCAGACTGAGGCGAAAAGGCAATGAGCATGTTCTTTCTTCTTGTCCCGACCCACCAATAACCTCCAATATATGTGAATGTGTGACATCATACATCGATTCTAGGAGTGGACTGAGCATGTGTGAAATGTACACTCACATGGAGTATCACACAAACACAGTAGTGTCTAATGTCTGCCAGACAAGTCATTATTAGTCAATATGTAGTTTGTGATTTGCAGAGAAAGGAGGCGAGGAGGGGAGACTATAAAGAAGAAAAATGCAACACATTTTACTTAACACATTTATTTATCTCATAACTATATTGTCACCCAAGTATTTTGTTATCACAATAAATTTGAAAAGGCAAAGCAAGTTTTTAATTTTTCATTTTCTGGCAGATAAATTGTACTAGTACTGGTCTAGTGGAAATATAAATGGACCTCCACTGAAGTAAATCTGAAATCATAACGTCACTATTCTATGTGCAAAACACTGTGTAATAATGACACTGAACTGCTGCATCAGGACCATTGATTAAGCTAGCACATTGGAAACATCAGTTTTCCTGATGTCGTTATGGGGATATTTTAATGAGCTATTTCATGATATAAAAGTTAAACTACTATGTTTCTCATTACACAGACATACAGCCCTGTCCCCCCCCTCACCCCCAAACCTGTTTTCTGGCTGAGGATGATGGGATGTGTGGGCCACGTTTTGGTGCTGTTCTGACTGAGGATGATAGCATGAGTGTGCCAAATTGTGGTGCGCTTAAATTGGCTGGCACGATGTGCGTAATTATTTCTATATATATGTGTATTTATAGATAGGCATGCTCTCACTGTCCTTGTATTTTAAATTTACTCTTTGTAAGATCTCTGTCAGTTTTTTGATGCATAGGTTACATCGTATTCTTTTAATTCAGACAGTTCCAATTGCACAGACCAAACTAGAGTGATCAGATTACCTTTTTAATCAGAGAAGGGCAAAAAGAAATTCTTCTAAATTACACTTAACGCCTACACTTTATCCCATATAACCTTCTAATATGATTTTTTTATAGATATATAAACATGTAGGAATTGTGGAGAATTGACAAAGGAAAGGTACATTTTCACCCAAAATATCAGAACTGGAAAGATTCAGCTATTCCAATATAGCTGTTTTGGCCTAAAAATGTGCAAATCCTTTGTCAATATTCCACAGTTCCCTATTTAGTGAATAGACCAATTACCATCTGATGGCAAGCATTCTTACATTCTTTCACTGCTACATGTGCTACTTCTACTGGATGGATATTATAGATACCTATTATGTAGCGCATGTTCTCCCAGTAGAATATACAGACTTTCACTGACTGACTTCATCAATCATGACTTAATTAAAACAACAATGTGGCGACACTTTGCTAACAATGATAAAGGTTGAAAGGGTTAATTGATGACCCTCAAATACATATGCAGCATGGGGGGTCCATTGTGTGGGATAATTCTATGCTAATCAGCGACTGTGGCAAATATTGTCAATCAACAATTGCATGTGGCGGTAAATACCTCTTAACCGCCACCCCCGACTATTTTTCCCAATCCATTTATCTCCTTGTAATGTTTTTTTTGTATAAAATGTGTCTCCATACACCGGCACAGCCTGTAAGTATGCCACGGCTCGCTCCGTAAACGCGGAGTGCTGAAAGTGTGCTCATCACATCGCTTTTTTGTATTGCGTTGGGCACACCTTCGACACTCGAAGGGTTAACAAACTGCCTCATTGAACTTGCAGTTCATCCAGCCCGAGCATAGAAGCCTCTTTTTTTTTTCTATCTGTGAACGCTCCAGAATATGTTTTTTTTCCCACAAGAATCTGATCTACAACAGATTTTTTTTTTTTCGTTTTCTTTCTTTCTTTTTTTTTTTTTTTCTTAATTCAAAGGAACTGCCGCACTACTTTCATTCAAGTTAGAAATTGGAGTGAAAAATGAAGCTGAAGAGATAATGTCTGGTAAACAATATGGGACTGCCAGTATGGTGGTGGGAGCTCACCAGGGCTGGCGTCTAGATGTCTATGACCTCCTCTCATTGCATATGATCAAGCTTTAACAGCTGCACTCAGTACAATTAGCTTGTAGAAACAATCCTGCTGAAGGCAGCTTCTTCCTTCAAAGTTCTTTTTTTTTTTTTTTTTTACTATAGTGATTTCTCTCATCATGTCACTGGAAACACAGCCACAAGACAAGCAGTGTTTGGCTCGCTTCATCTGTGGGAATTAATTCCCATTTATCTCCAAGATGCAACAAGAGCTTTTTTGTCCCGAACTAAACTACATCTCGATATTATGATGTTGTGCATACATCAAAACCTGTATACATTTTTTTTTTCTATCGTATGGTCGTCACAAATAGTGCATTGTCTCTTAATTTTTTTATTTTCTCGGTGATAATAATTTAATTGTTAGTTTTTTTTTTGTTTTGTTTTTAACTCACGACACTGTGAGACGATTTTTTTTTTGCATTCCCACCACGTGACGCTTTACGCATTTTACTCCTGGAAAAAAAAAAAGGTCACGTTTAACCCTTTGAATGTCAGAGTTTTTTTTTTTTTTTTTTACTCTGTGGGCGCTCAAAGTGTTCATTGTCGCTGATGCATGTATTGTTGGCGCCTTACGAAGATGAGATTGTTCTGAGTATCGATAGCAATGATGCATATAAAAACGCGCAGAGCGTCTGGGACAGGAGTATTTTAACACATTTGTGTTCGTCTGTACTGGGTGTCTGGTTCCAGAGTTAAGTGATGTAAGAAAAATTAAATAAACACTAACCACATTTGAAATTTGAGACGGAAGAGCTTAAAAAGAAAAGGATAACGCACCCAACTGCTTGAGTGCCCAATTAAATTCCTTCACTTAGGGGTGACAGAGAGGCAGGGGAGGGTACCTTGCATGCAATATTCTTTTACACACCCCCCAAAGACTAGGCTCCCCGTTAATTATAACTACACTAAACCCACTACACAAGTTTTACTGCTGCACCCAAAACAGAAACAAAAAAAGTTACCTGCTCGCAAAACAAAACCACCGTTGTACTCTTCCTCATTACAGCACCTGGTGCCACAGTGTACGCAGAACTAATATGACGCTTGTCATTATAAACGACTCTGAAATACAGCGGCCTACACACTGACATGAGAGAATTTCTATGATGGCAGCCGTTTTGTGTCAGCCTTTTTTAAAGTAACTGGAAAACATTTTATTTAACTTTTTAAATACAGTGACACATGCATGGAGCTTTACGTGAAAGAGGAAACATACGGTAAATATATGAGCACATTCATGGTGCCCTGGACCTTAAAGGGTTAACAGTGATACAAGTTAGAATTTTACTAATGTGCTGGCGGCTAAAGGCTTTACCCTGCCTATTGTGGAGCCAGCGCGGTAGGTTAAAGGCACTTAGGAGTACAGCTGCACCAGCTGTGCGTTCCGTGCAGCTAATCACCTCCTTGGTGACTCCGAGTGGCATTGCTATTTGTAGGCTAAGAGCTCGCATGCGCCCCAGCTGGAAATACCAGTAAATGGGAACTGCGTTTATAATTTTTCTGGTTGTAGTGAAGCCGTGCGCCCACGGGAAATCGCCATGGAACAGCTGGATCTGTTTCAGGGAAGTGAAAGGAGAAAAATCTCATAGATTTAACTTAGCATCACCCAATCCTTTCTGCTTTTTTTTTATACGACACAGAATATAACTAAGCAGAACTTTCGCTGCGGCTGCAGAGCATGCCAGGAGTTCCAAACTTGCCACAGTCGTACAGCAGCTAACGTGATGTAGTAGGTTTTGTTTTTATATATATATAGTTTTTGTACACATTCTGTATGTGCAGATATTCTGTGCAACGATGCATTTTTATACTTCAATAGGGAATTTAAAAAATATAATTCTAGATAAGTCAATTCTGTAAAACCTCAGCCACTGTTGAAATGGGTTGAGTTGCAATTAAAGGAACACACCACTCACCATAACCACTATAAACTCACCTTTACACCTTCCCCCCAACCCCATTGTAAGTAGCCAAACATGCGGAGTTACATGCTGAAAATAACAAAATACGATTTGTTTCTTTTTTTAAAAAGAATATTAAGCCACCCCTTGATTTTTTTTTAAATAATAAAAAACACTATCAGGGTTATTCACTAAAGTGAAAATTCAAAGTGAATTTCTAATTTAAGGTCAGAGTAGCAGAAGCGAATGCATAGCTGACTTAAAGAATTCTTCCTGTCCAGCTCTTTTGACCTTGAATGTTTTACATTATCCTTGAAAAGGTTATGTGCGTAGGTAGAGGGTAACTGTGTATGGGCATAAACCTTCACCATTGATAAACCACCCCAACCTCCTATTTCCCAAAATAAAACACAACAGACTTGCTTTGGATTAAAAGAGGCCACAGCTTTATTAAAATATAAATATATAAATCTTTAAACTTCAACTTTATAACATAAAACACTATATACATAATTACTCAGTAAATAGATTCGTCACTGAGTACGACCTTGCCAACCAAACATAACTTAAGGGCAGCTGCCCCTTCCCCCCTCGTTCCAACCAGCACAAGCCTTTTTCTTGGGCTCCCCATTGCGTAATAGAAACATAGAAACATAGAAACATAGAATGTGACGGCAGATAAGAACCATTCGGCCCATCTAGTCTGCCCAGTTTTCTAAATACTTTCATTAGTCCCTGGCATTATCTTATAGTTAGGATAGCCTTATGCCTATCCCACGCATGCTTAAACTCCTTTACTGTGTTAACCTCTACCACTTCAGCTGGAAGGCTATTCCATGCATCCACTACCCTCTCAGTAAAGTAATACTTCCTGATATTATTTTTAAACCTTTGTCCTTCTAATTTTAGACTATGTCCTCTGGTTGTGGTAGTTTTTCTTCTTTTAAATATAGTCTCCTCTTTTACTGTGTTGATTCCCTTTATGTATTTAAATGTTTCTATCATATCCCCCCTGTCTCGTCTTTCCACCAAGCTATACATGTTAAGATCCTTTAACCTTTCCTGGTAAGTTTTATCCTGCAATCCATGAACCAGTTTAGTAGCCCTTCTTTGAACTCTCTCTAAGGTATCAATATCCTTCTGAAGATATGGTCTCCAGTACTGTGTACAGTACTCCAAGTGAGGTCTCACCAGTGTTCTGTACAATGGCATGAGCACGTCCCTCTTTCTACTGCTAATAGCTCTCCCTATACAACCAAGCATTCTGCTAGCTTTTCCTGCTGCTCTATTACATTGTCTGCCTACCTTTAAGTCCTCAGAAATAATCACCCCTAAATCCCTTTCCTCAGATGTTGAGGTTAGGACTCTATCAAATATTCTGTACTCTGCCCTTGGGTTTTTACGTCCAAGATGCATTATCTTGCACTTATCCACATTAAATGTCAGTTGCCACAACTCTGACCATTTTTCTAGTTTACCTAAATCATTTGCCATTTGGCTTATCCCTCCTGGAACATCAACCCTGTTACATATCTTAGTATCATCCGCAAAAAGACACACCTTACCATCAAGACCTTCTGCAATATCACTAATAAAAATATTAAAGAGAATGGGTCCAAGTACAGATCCCTGAGGTATCCCACTGGTGACCACCCCAAGCTTCGAATATACTCCATTGACTACAACCCTCTGTTGCCTGTCACTCAGCCACTGCCTTACCCATTCAACAATATTAGAATCCAAACTCAAAGATTGCAGTTTATTGATAAGCCTTCTATGTGCAACAGTGTCAAAAGCCTTACTGAAATCTAGGTAAGCAATGTCTACTGCACCACCCTGATCTATAATTTTAGTTACCCAATCAAAAAAATCAATAAGTTTGGCATGATCTCCCTGAAGTAAACCCATGTTGTCTCTGATCTTGAAATCCATGTGTTTTTAGATGTTCAACAATCCTATCCTTTAACATGGTTTCCATCACTTTCCCCACTACTGAAGTAAGGCTTACTGGCCTATAGTTGCCCGACTCCTCCCTATTACCTTTCTTGTGAATGGGCACAACATTCGCTAACTTCCAATCTTCTGGGACTACTCCTGTTAACAATGATTGGTTAAATAAATCTGTTAATGGTTTTGCTAGTACACCACTAAGCTCTTTTAATAGCTTTGGGTGTATTCCATCAGGTCCCATTGACTTATTTGTCTTTACTTTTGACAGTTGAAATAGAACCTCTTCCTCTGTAAACTCACGTGTAATAAATGACTCATTTATCCTTTTTTTTAACAGAGGTCCCTTTCCTTCATTTTCAGCTGTAAATACCGAACAAAAATATTCATTGAGGCAGTCAGCTAGACCTTTATCCTCATCTACATACCTTCCTTCTTTTGTTTTTAATCTAACTAATCCTTGTTTTACTTTTCTTTTCTCATTTATGTATCTAAAAAAAGTTTTGTCCCCCTTTTTTACTGACTGTGCTATTTTCTCTTCTGTGTGTGATTTGGAAGCTCTTATAACTTGCTTAGCCTCTTTCTGCTTAATCTTATAGGTCATTCTGTCTTCCTCACTCTGGGTTTTTTTATAATTACTAAATGCTAACTTTTTGTTTTTTACTATTTTGGCCACATCTGCGGAGTACCACAGTGGTTTCTTGAATTTTTGCTTTTACTGACAAGCCTAATGCAATTTTCTGTTGCCTTCAGTAGTGCAGCTTTTAAATAATCCCATTTATTTTGGACTCCATTTAAGTTGCTCCAGTCTGATAATGACTCCTTTACACATATTCTAATTTTAGAAAAGTCTGTTTTTCTAAAGTCTAAAACTTTTGTTTTTGTGTGGTGTGACTCAGTCACTGTTCTTATATTAAACCACACTGACTGATGATCACTGGATCCTAAACTTTCACCTACAGTAATATCTGATACCAAATCTCCATTTGTTAACACTAAATCTAGTATGGCCTCTTTACGAGTTGGCTCCTCAACGACTTGTTTTAGAGACAATCCCAGTAGGGAGTTTAGAATTTGTGTGCTTCTGGCACAAGTAGCTATTTTTGTTTTCCAATTCACATCAGGAAGATTAAAGTCACCCATGGTGATAACTTCCCCCTTCATTGTCATTTTAGCTATTTCTTCAACTAGTAGATTATCTAACTCTTCAATTTGTCCTGGGGGCCTATAAATCACACCTACACGAACTACTGTGTGATTACCAAATTCTAACGTAACCCAAATGGACTCTATGTTCGTCTCACTAACCTTTATTAGGCTAGATTTTATGCTATCCTTCACATACAGGGCCACCCCTCCCCCTTTCTTGCCTTCCCTGTCTTTTCTATATAAAGAGTACCCTGGTATTGCTATGTCCCAGTCATTTTTTTCATTATACCATGTCTCAGTAACAGCGACTAAATCTACACTATCAGTTGCCATTATTGCCACAAGTTCATGGATCTTATTCCCTAAACTGCGAGCATTTGTAGACATTTGTTAGTAATGCTAACCACTAGCCGGTTAGTTGGCTCAGTGGGCACGTCCATTATCTATGACTGTACGGTTAGGGGAGGGACACCCCTACCCATCCACTTTCCACAGACTGCTGGTCCAATCCCCGGTTGACAAGGGCCATATACGCCAAACGACTGCTAGGCGTCCACATGCCCGCTGGGCTTCTACCACCCCCACTGGGCTTCAACATGCCCGCTGGGCTAACAAGCTGTGACAGACAAAACACACAGACAAACAAACATGAAACAAATAAGGGGGAGGGACGTCGGAAAGCTGTTTCCAACTGATAATAAAGATCGCTGCTATCCTGTAAGATGGCAACCTATTTATTCTAGCCCACCCATCTACCCCATACTACTCCACCCACATCCCAAGACCACTTTACCACATTCCTCTGTTTACACTCCCCTCACACTCACATGTCCCTGTTCGGCTCCTCGGGGTCTGGATTTTTGTTCTGTATGTTGTGTTTAGGTTCGCCTAAATATTATCAATGCAAAATGTTCCGAAAAGTGATTCGGACAAATCAAAATGGTGTGAAAATGGACCAGTGTACTGCAAATGATAAATATTATTATTAAGTGATAAAGCAATATTAAATGAAAAACTGTGATACAGGTGGTAACACATCAGTGTATAATTTAAAGAAAACATGATAATAATGCTAAATGATAATTTAAAGGAACATGAATATTTATTATTCACATTGACGAGGAGAGCTTTTTAACCTTATGTATAAAGGCAGACATCAACCAGATTTCAATCAGATATTGCTGCTCAGACACAGTAGGAAATGGAGAATATAATATGGGAGAACCGAGAGCCTTTGTTTGCTTGGAATTCCTAAAGTGCAACATTGAAGCATTTGACATGAGCAGACAAGCCACCAGTGGACTGTTTGACACCTTGACTCAATGAACTCTTGATGGGTACAAGTGATCGTTGCAAAAATAAAATTTTAATAGAGAGTGGGAAAAGTGACATATTTTATTGTAATTTCAATGGGTAGATCATGTTTTCAAATATTGTAAGGCACAGTGTGTCTGGGTTTATAATTCCCAACAATCTCCGATGAATGGGACGTGTATGTCCTACTGCAGCCCTAAAATTAAAATTAAAGCAACCCTATCCATGTGAAAATGTGAACATATTACTCAAGAAATAAAGCCGAGTTTACTTGTCAGACCTAATTTACGTGTACATCTCTAGAGTTTATATTGGGACGAATAATAAACAAGAAATGAAAAGTGACTGTGATGAGACCCAGGACTAGATATTGCTGGCTTTCTAATCTTTGAGTTTTTGCCTAGCAGTGATTCTTCCTGTCATTGACATGCTTGGAATGCCAAACATATGGTACCATAACAGTGACCAATCAGGCTTGACCAAAGAGCCATGATTTGTGACTAGTGATGTACCGAACTGTCCGCCGGCGAACAGTTCCCGGCGAACTTAGCGTGTTCGCGTTCGCCACGGCGGGCGGACACATGCGCAGTTCGATCCGCCCCCTATTCATCATCATTGGGCAAACTTTGACCCTGTGCCTCTCGGTCAGCAGACACATTCCAGCCAATCAGCAGCACTCCCTCCCTTCCACACCCTCCAACCTCCCTCCCAGCATCCATTTTCGATTCATTCGGAAGATGCATGCTTAGTGAGAGGAGGGAAAGTTTAGCTGCTGCTGATTAGATAGGGAAATTGATAGCTAGGCTAGGGTATTCAGTGTCCACTACAATCCTGAAGGACTCATCTGATCTCTGCTGTAAGGACAGCACCCCAAAAAGCCCTTTTTAGGGCTATAACATCAGGCTGCTTTTTTTTTTTTTTCCCTGTGTAATGTAATTGCAGGTGCCTGCCTGCCAGCTTCTGTGTGAGGTTCACATTGGATACTGTGCCTACTTGCCCAGTGCCACCACTCATATCTGTTTTAACAATAGGTTAAGCTTTACATTTAAAATAAATATTTTTTTTTCACTGTAATAGAAGAGCAGTTGCCTGCCTGCCAGCTTCTGTGTGAGGTTCACATTGGATACTGTGCCCACTTGCCCAGTGCCACCACTCATATCTGTTTTAACAATTGGTTAAGCTTTAGATTTAAAATAAATAATTTGTTTTCATTGTAATAGAAGAGCAGTTGCCTGCCTGCCAGCTTCTGTGTGAGGTTCACATTGGATACTGTGCCTACTTGCCCAGTGCCACCACTCATATCTGTTTTAACAATTGGTTAAGCTTTACATTTAAAATAAATATTTTTTTTTCACTGTAATAGAAGAGCAGTTGCCTGCCTGCCAGCTTCTGTGTGAGGTTCACATTGGATACTGTGCCCACTTGCCCAGTGCCACCACTCATATCTGTTTTAACAATTGGTTAAGCTTTAGATTTAAAATAAATAATTTGTTTTCACTGTAATAGAAGAGCAGTTGCCTGCCTGCCAGCTTCTGTGTCAGGTTGGATGCCTTGCCCATTTGCACAGTCAGTGCCACCACTCATATCTGTTTTAACAATAGCTTAAGCTTTAGATTTTAAAGAAATAATTTTTTTTCACTGTAATAGAAGATCAGTTAGTTGTCTGCAAGCGTCTGGGTGTCAGGCCTACTTCAGCGTGTGCTCTGCAGACCTGTGCCAGCGTGCTTTGACAGTTGCCAATCATATCTGGTGTCTCTTTAGCGTGCTTTTACAAAGAAAAAAGGTTTCCAGTGTAAGCTAATAGCAGCCAGTCAGTGTCCTTCAAGCGGCTCTGTCAGGCCTTCCTTCAGCGTGTGCCCTGCACAACCCTGCCAGCGTACTTTGACAGTTGCCACTCATATCTGGTGTCTCTATAGCGTGCTTTTACAACCAAAATTTTGTTTCCACTGTAATAGAAGAGCAGTTGCCTGCCTGCCAGCTTCTGTGTGAGGTTCACATTGGATACTGTGCCTACTTGCCCAGTGCCACCACTCATATCTGTTTTAACAATAGGTTAAGTTTTACATTTAAAATAAATATATTTTTTTCACTGTAATAGAAGAGCAGTTGCCTGCCTGCCAGCTTCTGTGTGAGGTTCACATTGGATACTGTGCCCACTTGCCCAGTGCCACCACTCATATCTGTTTTAACAATTGGTTAAGCTTTAGATTTAAAATGAATAATTTGTTTTCACTGTAATAGAAGAGCAGTTGCCTGCCTGCCAGCTTCTGTGTCAGGTTGGATGCCTTGCCCATTTGCACAGTCAGTGCCACCACTCATATCTGTTTTAACAATTGGTTAAGCTTTAGATTTTAAATAAATAATTTTTTTCACTGTAATAGAAGAGCAGTTGCCTGGCTGCCAGCTTCTGTGTGAGGTTCACATTGGATACTGTGCCTACTTGCCCAGTGCCACCACTCATATCTGTTTTAACAATAGCTTAAGCTTTAGATTTTAAAGAAATCATTTTTTTTCACTGTAATAGAAGATCAGTTAGTTGTCTGCAAGCGTCTGGGTGTCAGGCCTACTTCAGCGTGTGCTCTGCAGTCCTGTGCCAGCGTGCTTTGACAGTTGCCAATCATATCTGGTGTCTCTTTAGCGTGCTTTTACAAAGAAAAAAGGTTTCCAGTGTAAGCTAATAGCAGCCAGTCAGTGTCCTTCAAGCGGCTCTGTCAGGCCTTCCTTCAGCGTGTGCCCTGCACAACCCTGCCAGCGTACTTTGACAGTTGCCACTCATATCTGGTGTCTCTATAGCGTGCTTTTACAACCAAAATTTTGTTTCCACTGTAATAGAAGAGCAGTTGCCTGCCTGCCAGCTTCTGTGTGAGGTTCACATTGGATACTGTGCCTACTTGCCCAGTGCCACCACTCATATCTGTTTTAACAATAGGTTAAGCTTTACATTTAAAATAAATATTTTTTTTCACTGTAATAGAAGAGCAGTTGCCTGCCTGCCAGCTTCTGTGTGAGGTTCACATTGGATACTGTGCCCACTTGCCCAGTGCCACCACTCATATCTGTTTTAACAATTGGTTAAGCTTTAGATTTAAAATAAATAATTTGTTTTCACTGTAATAGAAGAGCAGTTGCCTGCCTGCCAGCTTCTGTGTCAGGTTGGATGCCTTGCCCATTTGCACAGTCAGTGCCACCACTCATATCTGTTTTAACAATTGGTTAAGCTTTAGATTTTAAATAAATAATTTTTTTCACTGTAATAGAAGAGCAGTTGCCTGGCTGCCAGCTTCTGTGTGAGGTTCACATTGGATACTGTGCCTACTTGCCCAGTGCCACCACTCATATCTGTTTTAACAATAGCTTAAGCTTTAGATTTTAAAGAAATCATTTTTTTTCACTGTAATAGAAGAGCAGTTGCCTGCCTGCCAGCTTCTGTGTCAGGTTGGATGCCTTGCCCATTTGCACAGTCAGTGCCACCACTCATATCTGTTTTAACAATAGCTTAAGCTTTAGATTTTAAAGAAATCATTTTTTTTCACTGTAATAGAAGATCAGTTAGTTGTCTGCAAGCGTCTGGGTGTCAGGCCTACTTCAGCGTGTGCTCTGCAGACCTGTGCCAGCGTGCTTTGACAGTTGCCAATCATATCTGGTGTCTCTTTAGCGTGCTTTTACAAAGAAAAAAGGTTTCCAGTGTAAGCTAATAGCAGCCAGTCAGTGTCCTTCAAGCGGCTCTGTCAGGCCTTCCTTCAGCGTGTGCCCTGCACAACCCTGCCAGCGTACTTTGACAGTTGCCACTCATATCTGGTGTCTCTATAGCGTGCTTTTACAACCAAAATTTTGTTTCCACTGTAATAGAAGAGCAGTTGCCTGCCTGCCAGCTTCTGTGTGAGGTTCACATTGGATACTGTGCCTACTTGCCCAGTGCCACCACTCATATCTGTTTTAACAATAGGTTAAGCTTTACATTTAAAATAAATATTTTTTTTTTCACTGTAATAGAAGAGCAGTTGCCTGCCTGCCAGCTTCTGTGTGAGGTTCACATTGGATACTGTGCCCACTTGCCCAGTGCCACCACTCATATCTGTTTTAACAATTGGTTAAGCTTTAGATTTAAAATGAATAATTTGTTTTCACTGTAATAGAAGAGCAGTTGCCTGCCTGCCAGCTTCTGTGTCAGGTTGGATGCCTTGCCCATTTGCACAGTCAGTGCCACCACTCATATCTGTTTTAACAATTGGTTAAGCTTTAGATTTTAAATAAATAATTTTTTTCACTGTAATAGAAGAGCAGTTGCCTGGCTGCCAGCTTCTGTGTGAGGTTCACATTGGATACTGTGCCTACTTGCCCAGTGCCACCACTCATATCTGTTTTAACAATAGCTTAAGCTTTAGATTTTAAAGAAATCATTTTTTTTCACTGTAATAGAAGAGCAGTTGCCTGCCTGCCAGCTTCTGTGTCAGGTTGGATGCCTTGCCCATTTGCACAGTCAGTGCCACCACTCATATCTGTTTTAACAATAGCTTAAGCTTTAGATTTTAAAGAAATCATTTTTTTTTCACTGTAATAGAAGATCAGTTAGTTGTCTGCAAGCGTCTGGGTGTCAGGCCTACTTCAGCGTGTGCTCTGCAGACCTGTGCCAGCGTGCTTTGACAGTTGCCAATCATATCTGGTGTCTCTTTAGCGTGCTTTTACAAAGAAAAAAGGTTTCCAGTGTAAGCTAATAGCAGCCAGTCAGTGTCCTTCAAGCGGCTCTGTCAGGCCTTCCTTCAGCGTGTGCCCTGCACAACCCTGCCAGCGTACTTTGACAGTTGCCACTCATATCTGGTGTCTCTATAGCGTGCTTTTACAACCAAAATTTTGTTTCCACTGTAATAGAAGAGCAGTTGCCTGCCTGCCAGCTTCTGTGTGAGGTTCACATTGGATACTGTGCCTACTTGCCCAGTGCCACCACTCATATCTGTTTTAACAATAGGTTAAGCTTTACATTTAAAATAAATATTTTTTTTTCACTGTAATAGAAGAGCAGTTGCCTGCCTGCCAGCTTCTGTGTGAGGTTCACATTGGATACTGTGCCCACTTGCCCAGTGCCACCACTCATATCTGTTTTAACAATTGGTTAAGCTTTAGATTTAAAATAAATAATTTGTTTTCACTGTAATAGAAGAGCAGTTGCCTGCCTGCCAGCTTCTGTGTCAGGTTGGATGCCTTGCCCATTTGCACAGTCAGTGCCACCACTCATATCTGTTTTAACAATTGGTTAAGCTTTAGATTTTAAATAAATAATTTTTTTCACTGTAATAGAAGAGCAGTTGCCTGCCTGCCAGCTTCTGTGTGAGGTTCACATTGGATACTGTGCCTACTTGCCCAGTGCCACCACTCATATCTGTTTTAACAATAGCTTAAGCTTTAGATTTTAAAGAAATCTTTTTTTTCACTGTAATAGAAGAGCAGTTGCCTGCCTGCCAGCTTCTGTGTCAGGTTGGATGCCTTGCCCATTTGCACAGTCAGTGCCACCACTCATATCTGTTTTAACAATAGCTTAAGCTTTAGATTTTAAAGAAATCATTTTTTTTCACTGTAATAGAAGATCAGTTAGTTGTCTGCAAGCGTCTGGGTGTCAGGCCTACTTCAGCGTGTGCTCTGCAGACCTGTGCCAGCGTGCTTTGACAGTTGCCAATCATATCTGGTGTCTCTTTAGCGTGCTTTTACAAAGAAAAAAGGTTTCTAGTGTAAGCTAATAGCAGCCAGTCAGTGTCCTTCAAGCGGCTCTGTCAGTCCTTCCTTCAGCGTGTGCTCTGCAGAACTGTTCCAGTGCACATTGCCAATCATATCTGGTGTCTCTATAGCGTGCTTTTAAAACCAAAATTTGTTTTTCACTGTTATAGATTGAATAGCAGTTACTTGTCTTCAAGCGGCTCTGTCAGTCCTTCCTTCAGCGTGTGCTCTGCAGAACTGTTCCAGTGCACATTGCCAATCATATCTGGTGTCTCTATAGCGTGCTTTTAAAACCAAAATTTGTTTTTCACTGTTATAGATTGAATAGCAGTTACTTGTCTTCAAGCGGGTGTCTCAGGCCTACAGTGTGTGCTCTGCAGAACTGTTCCAGTGCACATTGCCAATCATATCTGGTGTCTCTATAGCGTGCTTTTAAAACCAAAATTTGTTTTTCACTGTTATAGATTGAATAGCAGTTACTTGTCTTCAAGCGGGTGTGTCAGGCCTACAGTGTGTGCTCTGCAGAACTGTTACAGTTCACATTGCCAATCAAATCTGGTCTCATAGTAGCTTGCACGCATAGTACCACTAATCCCCCAAAAAATGACAGGCAGAGGCAGGCCACCCCGCAGGGGCCGTCGTGGTCGTGGTGCTGTGATTCCCTTTTGCCCTAGAATAATGCCCAGTTTTCAGAAGCCACGTACCCTGAACTTGAAAAGTTCTGAGGACATAGTTGACTGGCTAACACAGGACACCCAATCTTGTACAGCCTCCGCTCGGAACCTTGACGCACCATCCTCCTCCAGCTTAGCTTCAGGCACCTCTCAAGATACCACTCACCCGCCTGCCGCCACCACCAAAACTAGCACCACAGCCGCTTTACTTGGTATGTCAGAGGAGTTATTCACACACCAGTTTGAAGAAATGAGTGATGCGCAACCATTATTGCTAGAGGAAGTAGATAACAGGGATATGTCTCAGGCAGGCAGCATTAAACACATGGAGGTACGGTTTGATGATGATGATGTTGTACCCGCTGCTGCTTCCTTTTCTGAGTTGTCAGATACAAGCGAAGCGGTTGATGATGACGATGCGTCCATGGATGTCACGTGGGTGCCCGCTCGGCAAGAAGAACAGGGCGAAAGTTCAGATGGGGAGACAGAGAGGAGGAGGAGACGAGTTGGAAGCAGGGGGGGGGTCTTCGCAAGGAGCTAGTGGCACAGTCAGACAGCATGCATCGGAACCCGGGGTCAGCCCGACAGCACGCCAATCAACGCATGCTGTGTCCACCACCAGAATGCTGTCATTGCAAAGCTCAGCAGTGTGGCATTTTTTTGTGTGTCTGCCTCTGACAACAGCGATGCCATTTGCAACCTGTGCCAAAGGAAACTGAGTCGTGGGAGGTCCAACACCCACCTAGGTACAACTGCTTTGCGTAGGCACATGATCTCACATCACAAACGCCTATGGGATCAACACATGAGTACAAGCAGCACGCCTACTCTAAGCCGCCATCCTCCTCCTGGTCCAGCATCTTCAGCCACGTCAACCACTGCTGTCCTTCTTGCCCCCTCTCAACCATCCGCCACTCCGTCTCCCACCTTGAGCAGTTCCCGCTCATCTGCCCACAGTCCTGTGTTTCTGTCAAGGACATGTTTGAGCGTAAGAAGCCAATGTCACCAAGTCACCCCCTTGCCCAGCGTCTGACAGCTGGCTTGTCCGAACTATTAGCCCGCCAGCTTTTACCATACAATCTGGTTGAGTCTGAGGCGTTCAAAAAATTTGTAGCTATTGGGACACCGCAGTGGAAGGTACCCGGCCGGAATTTCTTTTCACAAAAGGCAATCCCCAACGTGTACTCGATTGTGCAAAAGGAAGTCATGGCATGCCTGGCACACAGTGTTGGGGCAAGGGTCCATCTGACCACTGATACCTGGTCTGCAAAGCATGGTCAGGGCAGGTATATCACCTACACTGCGCATTGGGTAAACCTGCTGACGGCTGACAAGCAAGGAATGCGTGGCATTGCAGAGGAGTTGGTGACACCGCCACGAATTGCAGGCAGTCCTGCTGCCACCTCCTCTACTCCTCCTACTCCATCCTCTTCCATAACCTCCTCGGCTGAGTCCTCTTGTGCCGCTGCTTCTTGCTCCACATCAACGGCACCCCCCAGCTCCCCAGGTACTATTCCACATCCCGGATACGGCAGTGTCACGCCGTCTTGGGTTTGACTTGCTTGAAAGCAGAGAGTCACACCGGACAAGCACTCCTGTCCGCCCTGAACGCACAGGTGGAAAAGTGGCTGACTCCGCAGCAACTGGATATCGGCAAAGTGGTGTGTGACAACGGAAAAAATTTGATAGCGGCATTGAAGTTGGGCAAGTTGGCACATGTGCCGTGCATGGCACATGTGTGTAATCTGATCGTACAACGCTTTGTGCATAAGTACACAGGCTTACAGGACGTCCTGAAGCAGGCCAGGAAGGTGTGTGGCCATTTCAGGCGTTCCTACACGGCCATGGCTCACTTTGCCGATATCCAGCGGCGAAACAACATGCCAGTGAGGCGCTTGATTTGCGACAGCCCTACACGTTGGAATTCAACACTCCTAATGTTCAACCGCCTGCTCCAACAAGAAAAAGCTGTTAATGAATATTTGTATGACCGGGGTGCTAGGACAGCCTCTGGGGAGCTGGGAATTTTTTTGCCACGTTACTGGACGCTCATGCGCAATGCCTGTAGGCTCATGCGTCCTTTTTTTTTTTTCAACGTATATTAACATTTTTAGTATACAAATGTAAAAACATATCCCATGCTTTACCCATTTTACAGTACAACTGTACACATGCAACAGAAAAGAAATCACTGAAATTCAACAACACAAAGCTTACATGGGCTTTGAGGTGTTTGCCAAAATGCATGTATTTGTAGCCCAGATATAACAGTGGCTATAATTAACCTATGTAAACTTGTCACATCTGGCACACTTATACATTACTAAACACAGAATAGTAGTGAACTAAAAAACAAATTAAAAAATTCTGGTATTTGAAGAATATATTCAAATCATTCGTTTTCTGCCTACATTTTGTCATTCAGTTTTCAATTCAGTACAAATAGATGTTCAGTGAATAAACAGCTTAATATGGGGTTGTTGCTTGCTAAAAACAGACAGTTATGCTTTCTTCAGAAAACAATTATTGAACATTTGAAACTCCCATAGAAAGTATGGCTTTCAACTTACTGAGACAAATTAAAATTTCAGCTTTGATGTTCAGCACATTACATGTATTTTTTTCAATATTTCGCTAAAACATAACAGTTAAAAAAAACCAAAAAACTTAAATATAACAAAACTACAACATTTATGCAAAAGGTTGAGGTCCTGCAGTAAAATGTTGATCAGATAAGAAGTTAGGTGGTATTATTTGTGAAAGCGGGTAAGAGAAGAGATTGGCTGGGTCAATGGACAATGGATTTACTGCATGAGTAGGGGGCAACATACCATGCCAGCCAGGGTAGGCTGCTTCTGGATACAATGGAAAAGATGGATATGGGAGACCTGCTGGAACAGTATTTGGCACATGGAGAGGTGGCATAATATTAGCACCCTGACTCTCTCCTATAATTACAGAGAATTCTCCTGGGAACTGAAGGCCATTGCTCAAATTTTGGAGCATATTCATGGTTTCTTGGTAATTACCCATTGGCTTAAGTCAGCATCACCTGGGGGGTTTATCAGCCCTTTGCATATAAGGCAGTCCTGATCTAAAAGGTGGCTCTTGTGTTGGGATGTTGTGTCCCTTTTCTCTGAGATGCAATCCTGCTGAGAATCCTGAGGCTGCCACACAGAATCAGACAGATCCTCTAGGGTCAAGTTCTGATCGGGCACGGTATCAATTTCAATTAACCCCTTGTGTGTCAGCTTTGTCATCTGAATCTGGTATGGCTGTCTTTCCTCTTTCTCGATTAGTTCCAGTGCATGTTTTCTCTTTTGAATTCTCCAGTTGGCCAGCTCCTGTGCAGCCATTTACGTTGCACTCATTAGAACCAAACACTGTGGGGTGATTTATGGCCCCCACCCACCGCGCAGGGGTGGGGGCCGAGGGGGGGAGGACAGTAGGTCCCCCCATTGTGATTTATGGCCCCCACCCACCGCGCAGGGGTTGGGGAGGACAGTAGCTCCCCCCAGTGTGTATCATGGGCTTTGAGGACAGGTGTCAATCCATACCTGCCAAGTGACCCTATGTAGGGGTAACAGTCCCTATTCTGCTCTGTGTCAGTGTGTATCATGGTCTCTGTGGACGGGGAACAGTCTCTATTCTGCTCTGTGTCAGTGTGTATCATGGACTCTGTGGACAGGGAACAGTCCCTATTCTGCTCTGTGTCAGTGTGTATCAGGGGTTTTGAGGACAGGTGTCAATCCATATCTGCCAATTGACCCTATGTAGGAGGAACAGTCCCTATTCTGCTCTGTGTCAGTGTGTATCAGGGGCTTTGAGGACAGGTGTCAATCCATATCTGCCAAGTGACCCTATGTAGGGGGAACAGTCCCTATTCTGCTCTGTGTCAGTGTGTATCAGGGGTTTTGAGGACAGGTGTCAATCCATATCTGCCAAGTGACCCTATGTAGGGGGAACAGTCCCTATTCTGCTCTGTGTCAGTGTGTATCATGGTCTCTGTGGACGGTGAACAGTCTCTATTCTGCTCTGTGTCAGTGTGTATCATGGTCTCTGTGGACAGGGAACAGTCCCTATTCTGCTCTCTGTCAGTGTGTATCAGGGATCATTACGATAGGTGTCAATCCATATCTGCCAAGTGACCCTATGTAGGGGGAACAGTCTCTATTCTGCTCTGTGTCAGTGTGTATCAGGGATCATTAGGATAGGTGTCAATCCATATCTGCCAAGTGACCCTATGTAGGAGGAACAGTCCCTATTCTGCTCTGTGTCAGTGTGTATCAGGGGCTTTGAGGACAGGTGCCAATCCATACCTGCCAAGTGACCCTATGTAGGGGGGACAGTCTCTATTGTGCTCTGTGTCAGTGTGTATCATGGTCTCTGTGGACGGTGAACAGTCTCTATTCTGCTCTGTGTCAGTGTGTATCATGGTCTCTGTGGACAGGGAACAGTCTCTATTCTGCTCTGTGTCAGTGTGTATCAGGGGTTTTGAGGACAGGTGTCAATCCATATCTGCCAAGTGACCCTATGTAGGGGTAACAGTCTCTATTCTGCTCTGTGTCAGTGTGTATCAGGGCTGGGCTTTGAGGACAGGTGTCAATGTTAGGTGATTTCTGCCCTTTATGGATTAAAAGCAGACTCTGCATCAACTGTGCAATTTTCCATGGGAGTTTTGCCATGGATCCCCCTCCGGCATGCCACAGTCCAGGTGTTAGTCCCCTTGAAACAACTTTTCCATCACTTTTGTGGCCAGAAAGAGTCCCTGTTGTTTTTAAAATTCGTCTGCCCATTGCAGTCAATGGCGGTTCGCGCGGTTCGCCGGTTCGCGAACATTTGCGGAAGTTCGCGTTCGCCGTTCGCGAAACGAAAATTTCGGGTTCGCGACAACACTATTTGTGACTTAAGAAAAGGAGTAGGTGGAGTAACTCAGCAAGTTCTGTACTTGCTAGACTCTACTAGCTGTATAGTCGGATAGCAAGATAACTGGAATAATCATACAATCAATAAAGAATTATGTAGGATGGGTTTGTCCTAAATGGGGACACCCACAAGAAGAGGGCCCAGCAATTTTGTGTCAGACCCATTGCCAAATGCTTTATTAGATACGAGGTCAGTTCCAGGCTGTGGACAGGGAACAGTCTCTATTCTGATCTGTGTCAGTGTGTATCAGGGGTTTTGAGGACAGGTGTCAATCCATATCTGCCAAGTGACCCTATGTAGGGGTAACAGTCTCTATTCTGCTCTGTGTCAGTGTGTATCATGGTCTCTGAGGACGGGGAACAGTCTCTATTCTGCTCTGTGTCAGTGTGTATCAGGGCTGGGCTTTGAGGACAGGTGTCAATGTTAGGTGATTTCTGCCCTTTATGGATTAAAAGCAGACTCTGCATCAACTGTGCAATTTTCCATGGGAGTTTTGCCATGGATCCCCCTCCGGCATGCCACAGTCCAGGTGTTAGTCCCCTTGAAACAACTTTTCCATCACTTTTGTGGCCAGAAAGAGTCCCTGTTGTTTTTAAAATTCGCCTGCCCATTGAAGTCAATGGCGGTTCGCGCGGTTCGCCGGTTCGCGAACATTTGCGGAAGTTCGCGTTCGCCGTTCGCGAAACGAAAATTTCGGGTTCGCGACAACACTATTTGTGACTTAAGAAAAGGAGTAGGTGGAGTAACTCAGCAAGTTCTGTACTTGCTAGACTCTACTAGCTGTATAGTCGGATAGCAAGATAACTGGAATAATCATACAATCAATAAAGAATTATGTAGGATGGGTTTGTCCTAAATGGGGACACCCACAAGAAGAGGGCCCAGCAATTTTGTGTCAGACCCATTGCCAAATGCTTTATTAGATACGAGGTCAGTTCCAGGCTAGGTTTTTGACTACTCTTGGTGACCCAAGTTCCTGGCTACCCCCTCCCCTGCAACACATTAACCCACAGCCAGGCCCAATAGTCTTATCATTCCCCAGCTGTATGTGATGTGTGGTTGTGCATGGCTATGTATGCTATGAGTGGCTGGGTTTAATGTGTGTTAACTATATAGGATATATATGACTGTGTCTAAGGTGTGATAGCTGTGAGTGGAAAATGTGAGTCGCTGTGTGTGCACGGATACCAGAACCATCCACAGCCAGTGAATAATCCAAGGATTAATTAACGATCCAGCACAATCCACAAAATGATCTTTTATTATGGTGCCCAGTTAACAAGTAACGTTTTGACATAACTTTATTAAACCTTATCAAATCCTTCTGAAAAGACAGACCTTGTGAAGAAGTGTAAAATTGGCCTTCCAGTGTCAACTACATTTAACAATCAAATGTGTGGATGTGGAATGTGAGTTCCTGTAAAGGGCGGTGTGGCTGATGGTTGTTGAAACTTTACCTAAAAGCTGGACCCAGGGGCATAAACCTCACGAGAAAGGCAGATCGTCAGCCTCACAGTGTAAGCCATCCCAAGGTCAAAGACACCAAACAACTTAAAATGTGTGTGGCCATTTATTTGGCCACTGAGAGCAGTGCAGTTACAGAGAGTGTAGAGAGAGACACTGATGGTAGTACAGTGACAGAGAGAATAGAGAGAGACACTGACACTAGTGCAGTGTGTCTTAAAATAATTGTAAGCAGGAGGAAGGCTGATCAAGGACCATGGTGTACCACAGATATGATTGGTCACTTGTGGGTGCCAAATGTGGCTGCTGGTCAGCGTACGCCTGGTGGATTCCTATGGGACACTAAGGTATGGAATGTAACATTGTAGTATAAGTATGCAATAGCACTCACACTTCAATGTCCACACGAAAGGGGGGCATTTCTGAATGCCATGGAGCACAACAACCAGTAAACCAAACAAAAGGATAATTCATGACTGCCGGAGAGCACTGTGACAGACAGTTTCATAGCAAGAAGCTGTAGAGCAAGGAGCCCCACCATTGTGAAGAAGTTCATCAGATAGAACCGAGGGACATAAGGAGAGTGCCTCTGCAAGACACACACAAGCTTAGGAAAAGCATGAGAGTGCAGAGAGCACAGCAACCAAACTATGCCAACCTATGTCATCCCTGTGTAAAATTGTAAAAAATAAGTGCATTATTGTAATATCCCGTATAGAATGTTTGCCTTCTCTGTGTTCATAATTTCCTAAACAAACAACAAATAAATATAGTAAAAGGACCTCCACCTAATTGTCTTGGAAAGTCTGAACCTATAGACTTTGTGACATTAGATAAATAAACTCTGGCAACCTATACCTAAACTGAATACATTGAATATATTAAAATAAAATGTTTATCGCATGGAATAAAAGGGGCTATGTTCTACTAATGCTGACGTGACTTTAAGGGTTAAAAATATGTGAATCTCCCTTGACATGTGCACTTTATCCATGTTATCTTGCTGTGCAATTTGCTAGGTTATTTCCGGCAGAGAGTGTTCTGTTCTCAGGTGCTGACACATTTCCTCCGTGGTAACATCTGCAGGGAAAGCGACACATTTCAAGCAAGATGGTTGCTGATTGCTAGTAGATGCTAAAAGTGGATGCGGCCCGTGGCAAGAAATTTTACTTGTTACTGGAACACTTATGTCCTGAAATAAAAAAAAGAAGGTAGCCCACAAAATGCAGTACAAAAAAAAAGAAGAAGAAAAAAAAAAGAACCCAATGACTCCTGGAGATGGACAGTCAGGAGTTGGACAAAAAGTAAAAGAAGAATCAAACAACCTTGGCAAGGTTTTCTATTCCATTGAAATTAATGAGATCAATTTCATACTCTTCTCAATCGGAGTTATTAGATATGTCACAGAGGTCCCTAGCTTTTTTTCAAGAGGAGACCTCATGATCTGCAAGATTACATACAAAATGCTCTGACAGCTGAGATTAAAACTAAAAGAGAAATAAATTAATTGAGCACATCTACTGATACTATTGAATGCTAGCAATGTACTATCTATGTGGTTTATTGATCCTCAATAACTAAGGTTAACCATATGCAGTCCGAGGTTAGTTGCCTACATCAAGTGCCCAAGATACTTTTTTCCACATGTAATAATATAGAATATTGAGGTTGTTGACTTCTCCATCAAGCTATTTCAAGTTATATCACTCAACTGGTCAGAGCACATGGCACACTATACCTTAGACATGCTCCAAGGTCCTGAAGTTGACTTTGTAAAACTAAAAACATTTGCTAGTAGAATACAAATTGTGCCCGTACTCTATACACTTGCATTACATGCTATTTCTCTTACGATTATCTTTTCTGCTCATAATCTCCCCTCTCACCACCCCCCACACACACTTCAGCATCGTCCAGACTCACTCTGAGGCTAAACTTTATACATACCATGTACAATCCTTCAGACCTCGATTACATTCCAGTATGATGGTCTCCACTCCTTTTATGATGTTCCCAGGAGTGGTTGACTCTCATCAATGCAAAGGGTTCCTCTTTATTACTAATGATTAATTAACCTAACTCCCAAATGGTACACGTTTATCTCGCTCTAGTTTATGTTAAAGATGTTATACTGTTTTCATTTGTTTTTGTTTTTTAATATATATATATAACTCATATATTGCCAGCCACTCAGACTATGTACATAGAATATAAGATCACAATCCTGGTAATCAAGCACTCTTTCTATCGTTATTTATTGTTGTAATGTACTAACCAAACCTTCTCTTCTGTAACCGTGGAATTTTCTTGCTATAAACTACTATTAAACGCAAATTGTTCCTGCACACATTGCATCTCCTCCCTAGGGCCCTGTGGAATTGTAGTCCTTCTCTGATGTATCTCTAACTCCGCACAACCTGGACACTCTTCAAACAACCAACAAGCTGGATTGAATGACCATCCTGAATAGATGTTTACTGGTTATAGTTTCTTTGGTGGTAATTTTTTCTTACACATATTTATTTTTCTGTCTGGTAGTTTCTCATATTATTTCTAAGTAAATTTACTAACGTGGAGTATTGGGTAGGATGTACTTCTTGTTTCGCCCTATGTCCTTGGTCTTTGACGCTAACATCGAACAACGGCCCCTTTAAAAGAAAAGTTCTATATTGGATTACAGCAGACATACTTTTTCTGTAGGAGACTCATTTCCAGGGACCTCTGTCCCCCAAATAATGAGATAAACGTATATTTTTATGCACGTACACCTAACAAACAAAACAGGGTTTGCATATTGATTCATAATTTTGTAATAATGATCTTCTGAAATTGATAGTAGATTATAGTGGGCATTTCCTCCTACTCAAGGTCTGACCACAATCAAAGGGTTACAATATTAACCCCTTAAGGACACATGACGTATGACATGTCATGATTCCCTTTTATTCCAGAAGTTTGGTCCTTAAGGGGTTAAATATTTATGCACGAGGTGATCATTTCTATGTAAAGATACTTTGTCTCTTAGAAAAAAGTTTGACAACTTAAAGGGGAATCTCAACACGTTATGGATGAATGCTTCTAATAGCTTTGTTTTTAATTCATATGCTAATAAACCGATTGAATTAATTTCTTAAATGGGACTAAAGTCTACTTTTCGTGATTATACATTTTATACAAATCCAAGTAATAGCTATATTCGGATTAATATCTGGTTTTATCACAAACTCAAATTCGTAACCATGACCAAAATATATCCAATTATGTGGTTAGACTAGACATATATTAAAATTGAAACGACACCCTGTTTGTCTGTCACGAGAATGTCCTATACCTCTCTTAGTTTAGTAGTTTTGTGATTCCACTAAATGGTCATTCAGTCATTCTTCATTAGCATAGCACCCCATATTAAAAACAAAGGAACCTGAAATGGTCTATTTAACGTATAAAGTAGAATATATATGAAGAATATCATAAAATGTTAAATAACCTTTTGTTCTACAGAGAACGTTTGTTAAAAAGGACAGATTGAAACTCATTCCTCCTTTCACAGAAACACTCTACAGGATGGGACAAAAATGTTTTGAATTTGGTAATAAACTAGACACTATTTTATCCAATTGCTTGAGAGGCTAAAGGAAGCAGCAACATGCTACTGCATTTGGACAATTCTGTATGTGACTATGTGATATATCGATGGCAAATAAGTCTTCCCCCCCCCACCCCCCCCACACTTTAGTGCTCTTCAGGAGTTCACTACAGCTCTGTTGGCCAACTTCAAAACAAAGTAGAACTCTTAACATGTCTATTTCTATTAAGCAATTAAAATTATCTATGTCACTATTGATGGTCTCACAGTTGTCTATTACAAGAAATGTAAAGGTCAATTGGCCACTCACCTCACTAGATTATTTGACTTGATGTTATGTGGCACTTCTTCTATTTCTGAATTATTAGAAGCAAGGATAGTGGAAATTCCTAAGGAAGGTAAAGACCTCTAAATATCATCTTTCTATAACTGTAAAGCACTGCCAAAAATGTTGACACTAGATAAATGCTAATCATAAAATAATATTAATAAATGGGTTGAGATTTTGTAAGAGTAACTGTACCTATCCTGATCCCCCCTCAAACTCTACATTATTAAAAACTTAAATAAAAAATAAACTTACCTCTGTTCCAGAACTGAGACCAAGTTCTGCTCTCAACCTGATTTTCCTCTACTGACTCTATTCTTGCTGGAAGAGAGGAAGACTTAGGGGCGGGGGGCCTGCTGAAATCGCAACTGAAGGGGTCATGGTGATTGGAGTAACCTAAGAGATTAGAATAGTGATTATTTCATTGGATACTAGAAAAGGATTCAACAGGGTAGACTAGACCTTTCTGTTTAAAAGTCCAAAAAAAAGTTTGGAATAGAGGTGAGAGTTTTACCCAAGGCATCCAGACACTTTATTCTAGCCCTATGGCTAAACTTTCAGTTATGGTTACTGTGAGGAGTTCCCCTCTTACCTTACTGGTCTATTTCCCCAGTTTCTGCTGGCTCCTGTAGTATCTCTGACGACAGCTGCTGTGTCCACGCCCATTTTATTGACACCAATATGTAATCTTCTCCACTACCTCTCCTATTGGGGGCGTGATTACTGCAATAACACCCCAGTCTATACAACTGCAGATTTTCAAGTGCACAGTACCCTATTGTGGCTTCTCCTTGCCCATATATTGCATTTATACTATCTTGATATAATTGATGCTCTCCATTTGATCATTCTGTACTCTGGTACCAATGTTCTGGCTTTGTCTAACTTATTACCTGATATTTGGGTTCCCTTGATTTTGGCTTGTCTTGACTTTTCTATCATCCTGTTTTATGTAAATCCCGGCCACCTCTATGGACCAGTATTGTCTAATTACTGAGGTTATTCTCAGTGTATTTGGGTTATTATCCATGACTCATGTCCTATGTCACTTTGCTTGTATTGTGTCTTCAGCTAGGAGGTCTGGGCTAGTTGTTTGGACAGTTACGAAAAAAATAAACTTCTTTGTTGATGATATTCTGCTCACAATGTCATAACTCCACCTCTTGCATTCTGCACTATATTCGATGTTATCAGGAGATTTGGTCTTATCCAGTTTTGCTATGTCAGAAGCTTTAAATATCACTCTTCCACTAAATCAGGAGGAGACACTTAAACAGAATTAAAACTTTAGATAGAAGACAAGATCTATCACCTCCTTAGGCATTAAAACAATCACTGCTTTGATGAATATGTATTCTGTTAATTATCCTCAGGAAGAGAAAACAGAACAAGGCAGCAAGAGCAGACTAAGGCACTGTCCCCAAATGGAAGAGTGCCAGTCCAAACTCGCGGTCCTGTGTACTGCAAGGAGACTCCAGGGGTCTCCAGGGGCCTAACCCCTAAATAAGTATAAACACAGAGAAAAACAGAAAGATGCTAAGGAGTCTCAATCTAAAAGGAGACTTGAGACCCCATGCATCACCTGGATATAAATATAGCCACGTAGGAAACTATAATGCAGATAAATGTTGACTCAACAGACCCACAAATAGTGAGGCTAAGTAATTCAGAAAAGGAAAAAGAAAAATAAGGTATATACAATAGTAACTAATACCTCAAATACCACTGAGTAGGACCTAGGGAACAGCTAAATAGCCTGAGGGATCCACGACATAAAAATAATAAAGCTTTATTGAAAAAAGACTAAAACATAGGTGTCCATCCCCCTAGTAGCCCTATGTCTAAACAGCACTCTGCCAAGCAAAAGATTGGAACCTCCTGGAGTATACAATCTCCAATCCAAAAATAGTATAGGGTCCCTAGTTTATCCCTATGGAGCCCTAGTACTTGGACTCCTAATAGGGAGTAGAATCCCTGGATGTAAAAATATGCCAGTGATACTACTGATGCATTCAGAGCAAAGGAAAGATACAGAGGAGAGAGAATAAATTTGAAATGAAATGAAAGTCAGTTTAAAATAAACTGACAATGAACTTTATAAAGCTTCTCTCCCTGTTAAACTAACTAGACAGGTATAGTGGTAGAAAAAGAATTAAAGATTTGTATTTAAAGCATGTTTAAGATTAAGAGTACTCAAAACAAAAACAAAAGTTGCCCAGTGCCCATATTAGACAGAAAATAATAATAGCTAGATGAGAAAATGGCCATCATAATGCATAGGTGAAAAAATGCCCGACGCGCGTTTCGGTGCCTTTATATTGCACCTTCGTCAGGGGTCAACAGAGAAGTGATCCAAACCTCCCTTAAATACGGTGGGCGCCAAAAGTAAAATACTAGCCAGTATGTCTAAAAGACTCAGACCACAGTTAATAATACATAAGGGTATGCTAAAACATCCCAAAGTGTATCCAAGGGGGTAATCTTTTTTAGTGTTGTCTATTCTCTTCTCAATTTTAAACGTTTCTTTTAATGAAACTTGTAATAATATTGGTGTATTGATTTTTTTTTTTTTACTGTTATCTGACCAACTGTTGTTCAGCTTATCAGCTGCTGTGATTGCTCTGTCTGACCAGCAGTTGGTCAGATAACATTAGCGTCTGACCCAGCATGGCTGTTCAGCAGATAAAAATTACATTTTCTCAATCAAATCAAATAAAAATCAATATACACCAGTTCAAAAAAATCACTACGTTTTCATTAAATGATAAAATAATGGTAATTAATAATAATATAAATAAAAAATAATTGTGCAAATGAAATGATGTGTTCATTAAGAGTCTTCACAAAATTACAATAACCTGTAAATATATAATGTTTCCTGGTTAGGTAGGATATTATCAATTAAAATGAACATATTACTATACTTGTTGTATCTATTTCATACTATCCCTTTATTACCTTTAGTTCACAAAAATATCTCTGGTTTACTAACAGCTAGCTTAACAGTTGAGTTAATTTTGCACAGCACCAGAGATTTGTATGGTAGAGGCCTGTGGCTGCTGGGTGAGAGGTGGAGACAGTGGCTGCTAGGTGAGAGGTGGCACAGTGGCTGCTGGGTGAGAGGTGGAGACAGTGGCTGCTGGGGGAGAATTGGAGACAGTGGCTGCTGGGTGAGAGGTGGGGCAGTGGCTGCAAGTGGCGGGTGGAGACAGTGGCTGCTGGGTGAGAGGTGGGGCAGTGGCTGCTGGGTGAGAGATGGAGACAGGGGCTGCAGTGTATGGGGACATGGGGCTGCAAGGTGAGAGGGGGCAGGGGCCGCAAGGTGAGACGGGGGACAGCGGCTGCTGGGTGAGAGGTGAAGAGGGGGGTCCTGGTGGGATTGCTGGGTGGTGGGACAGAAGCTCCTGGGTTAGAGAGGGAAAGAGAGGATTCAGGGTATGAGAGGTAGAGACAGGGGATGCAAGGTATAAGAAGGGGAGACAGGGAATGCTGGGTATGAGAGGGGATATGGGGCTGCAAGCTGAAAGGGGAAGATGGGTGCTGGATGGGAGGACAGGGGCTGCTGGGTGGGAGGGGGAGACGGGATACAGGGTATGAGAGGGGGAGACAGGGGATGAGAGGGGGAGACAGGGGATGCAGGGGATGAGAAGGGACATGTTGCTGCAGGATAAGAGTGGGGCAGGGGCTTCAGGATAATAGTAGGGCAGGGGCTGCAGGGTAAGAAGGGCAGGGGTTGCAAGGTAATAGAGGGGCCTGGGGCTGCAGGGTAAGAGGGGGGGGGGGTCAAGGCTGCAGGGTGAGAGGGGAAGACAGGGGCAGCAGGGTGTGAAATGGGACATGGAGCTTCTGGGTGAGGGGGAGCAGGGGCTGCAGGGTGTAAAAGAGGGAGGGGCAGGGACTGCAGTGTAAAAGAGGGCAGGGGCTGCAGGGTGAGAGGGGCAGGGGTTGCAGGGTAAGAGGGGGGCAGGGGCAGTAGGGTGAGAGGGGGATAGGGGCTGCAGGGTGTGAGTGGGGCCATGGGGCTTCTGGGTGAGAGGGGAGCAGGAACTGCAGAGTGTAAAAGAGGGAGAGGCAGTGACTGCTGTGTGAGGAAGGGGAACACAAGGTAGCCCCCCCCCCCCCCCCCCAAAAAAAAAACAACTTACATACTCCCCCATCCCTCTCCTTACCTTGAACCTTGGCAGAAGAGGATGCTGGGGAGGAATTATTTTCCCTGGTGGTTCAGTGGAAGAAGCATCTGGTCTACACCCCTTGACAGGTGTAGACCATGTGCACAGGACCTGCGCTGTGCATCAGTGAGTAGGCTGGTGAGAGAGATCTTTGATCTCACCACGGCACAGAGCTCCCTAAAGGGACCGGTCGGGGAGATCCTTTGATCTCCCCTGTCAGCCTCGGCCCATGGCATTATATACCCATTTGAGCAAATGAGTTCTGCTTTGTACAATAATATGGAGGCTTGTATGAAGATATAGAATATATGGTATCAAAAACATCCAGAAATTCTTATTAACCAAGTAGCTAATTCTTTCACACTTTTGTGTCTTGGGTACTAGGAGGTTATATGGGAATTAAAGTGATAGAGAGCCATATAGATCAGACAACTCATCCTACCTTCAAATTACTACCAGCACTACCCATCAATCCTTTGAGCATAACGTTATAATGCTATGCTGGAAAGTGTTGCACTGCCCCCACCAACAACACTTTAAGTGCTCTATCTGAATGTCAACGAATTTGGAGAAGCGTTGCTAAATATCTCCTGTCTCTGAGAATCACTATAAGTGCATACAGCCTGGATTTATTAAGATAATTGCTGGCCTGCAAGATGAACCTTTCAATTTGTATATTTTAACTACACTTATGATATATGGTCATACATATGGTTAAATACATAGGTGAAATGAAATTAAAGTAAGGCTCTAAGCACGATGACTTCAACAGCACAGTATACCATGGTTTGACAACATAACGGGGTCCTGACAAGTACCTGTGCCACATCCACCACATCTGGTCTTCTCCAACAGGAGTAACCATAGTGCTCTAGAAAGCAAAGTGAGCCAAAGCAGAATTTCTCTCATTGGCTGAGAATGCTCGGTCACTGACAGAAGTCCTGCCTTGCTCTATGCTTCTTCATACTTTTAATTAGTGATAGTTTGCTTGTCTTGTTGGAGACGACTGCTATAGCAGATGCCTGCCAGGATCCGGGTAAGTGTCAAAGCATTCAAAAATGGTTTGATGCCTTATCAGGGGATGGCACCAGGCCCCACCAGGCACCATAACCACCACTTTGGTCGCAGGTAATAACAACTTATTACGAATCATAATTACATGGTGCCCAGGTGGAACTTGGATCGACAAATATTCACTTCAACATATACAAGTACCAGCGACTAGCCAAAGCAATTGTTAGAATTTTTCATGATGTTCATTCTCTCCACCTTTTAGTTTGCTCCCCTTTTATCACTCTGTTTATATTTGTGAGATCAGTACATGGAAGCACAGTTGGTGTGACATAACCATGCCGATATCTCATGTAGCAAAAGTTTCCTTCCTGCTACTTCAAAACATAGAGCAAATAACTGGGTCAACCTGGCACCTCTGTAGCCGGGGCCGATCCAACACATTGTGCTGCCTGGGTCCATGGATGAAATGCTACCCCAACCCCAAAAGCCATGTTTACCAAAATACACCCACATCCATTAATTTATGCAGTGTGTGTTGTTAATGCAGTGTCCGAGTTTGTGTAATGGAAGCAGTGTGTGTATTGTATGCAGTGTGTGTAGTGAATGCATTGTGTCTCTGTGTGTGTATAGTGGATACAGAGTGTGTGTTTGTGTAGTGGATTCAGTGTCTGTGTTTGTGTACTGGGTGGAGTGTGTGTAGTGGAAGCAGTGTCTGTGTTTGTGTAGTGGATGAAGTGCCTGTTGTTGTTCAGTGTATGCGGTATTGCATGGATACCCAATTCACTTAAACACTTAGTCCAACTCTGAATGCAAGGCATCACTA
Source organism: Pelobates fuscus (assembly GCF_036172605.1). Classification (NCBI taxonomy): domain Eukaryota; kingdom Metazoa; phylum Chordata; class Amphibia; order Anura; family Pelobatidae; genus Pelobates; species Pelobates fuscus. The sequence continues at coordinate 57,694,600 of NC_086318.1, forward strand.
GTAATTACAAGATATCTAAATCATCATCTGCATCCAGAATACAATGGAAGACCTGTCACGAAACCACTGTATTTTTCTGTCATCAACATAGTCTGAATTAATTAGTCATATTACATTCATGTCAGCTACAGTAATTAAGAAATATCACTTACTTGTGTCATTGCTCCTTTCAACAGCACAATCTCAAATGTCAAACGAAATAATGACAATGGGAATCAATGTAAATGTTAGACTTAATAAAGTTATGTAATCTTCTGCCCTCTGTCTGTTGACTGCAGTTGGAATCATTCTCCAGATTCCTGGATGATGAGATATGCAGTTCTATAAACTTGTTGTGCGAGGGTTGTATTTTCATAGTATGGTTCCGTTACTGAACAAATATTTGTTTGTGAGTTCTGAAAATAGAACCGTTAGTCTATCCATTGTACAACGCTGCGGAATTTGTTGGCGCTTTATAAATAATAATAATGATAAATGTAGAAAACTTACACCTCTGTATGTATCGCTGTCCTGAAACTGGATGTCTCCATCTTGTTTTAATCACTGTCATAGGCAGACCCATTAATAGTATAAATATTTGTACTTGTGCCTCTCCGAATTCCACATAACACACAACACTGTAAGCCCATTTAGACAACCACAAAGAGGGAAAGGGCTCTGAAGTCATCACCCAGGCAAATGTTACCCTCTACAAACCTGCCACCTGAGCCAGTCTAGGGGCCATCATCCAACATGCCAACTTCCACACTAGCCCATACCTACGGCCACTGCCTGCAGTACCTCCACTGTCAAGACTGGTCTGGTGTAACATATTTATCCTCACCTTGCGGTCAGCGGCTGTGCATCTGCATGACTAACACTTGCGGCATGTTAATGGACGTCGGCCGCTGCGGATCCACGGCTAATTATACCTCCACGTCCGCTCACATGATTAACAACGTCGGCGTGCACGTGATGTCACGCACGTGCCGCGCGCGCATGTTTTGGGGTCAAAGAGCGATCCCAGCCAATCAGAAAGGTAAAGCAGGTATAAAAACCTAGAATCATTGCCCTGTCGTGGTTTCCCTAGTGGTTGTCCGAGAGTGCGTTCCTGATTCAAGTTTCTTCTGTTTTTTTACTTTAGCTTTGTTTTTGGCTTCCCTGTATTTCTGGTATCCCTGACCTTTGGCTTTCCTTTATCGTTGTGTCCCTTTCTGTGTCCCCTGACCTCGGCTAGTATCCTGACTATTCTTTTGTACGTTAGTCCGCCCCATTCGTTCCACCCACTCGTGCAGACTTACCTAAACTGACCCATACAAACACATCACACTGGCCACACACATACACACACACACTAACACTGACCCCCCTCCACACACACACACACACACACACACACTGACCAATACACACAGACACACACTGACTGATAAAGACACACACACACTGACCCATACACACACAGAGACCCATACACACAAACAGACCCATACATACACACTGACTCATAAACACACAAGCGGACCCATGCAGACACACACTGACTGATAAAGAAACACACTGACCCATACACACACAGAGACCCTGTAACGGAGCTCCGTGTACTCCGACCGAGTACCCTCCGTTGATGGATGCTCCTAGCGCTCTCAGAGGACTCCAAGCACTGCAGACGACACCACAACCACCGCAGGCTCCACAACCGCCGTAGCTTAACTGGAGCCGCGCCGTCTTCCTTCCACCCTGGATCGGCTTCTGTCCTCCAGGACCGTGTGGGGAAGACCTCTCCTCCAGGAGAGCGTATCCGGAACAAGCTCTTACAAGAGCTAAGTGATTAAGAGCTCAGGGGAATATGCAGCGCATAGCAGTCCCCAGTGAGATATAGCAGTTCCCTCCAATAACGAGACAAGGCTACGTATTGAGGGTCAGAAGAGGTCTGAGGACTGGAACACCCAGCCTGCTTTTTATTAGGATAAGGTACACACAGGACACTCCCAGGGGGAGGATGAAATTAACCAATAACAGCATAGTACAGCCCACAGGTTCCCTCCCCTCAGATAAACAGTTAAACCAATTATTACATGCAATAAAAATACAGTTTTTACACACACACTGTAACTTTAAAACCATACATCCAATTTCAATAAAAGTTGCATATTCAGACTCAGCATACATCAAACATAAACACTTCCAAAAATCAGCCAAATCCCTCCAGTGGATCAAAAGTTAGCTGGAAGTCCTTTTATGACCGACCGCAAGCACAATTTCCTGCCCAAAACAGTTCCATAGATTTGGGCTGTGCGGTCGGTCAATTTCATGCGAAAAAACGACTAAGTCCCATTTCGAACGGGACTTAGTCTCTGGAGCTGCAAGTTCAGTATGGGAGAAGGTAAGGGTCAGCGGTGTTCGGCAGAATGTGTAGCCGATTTTGGTTCCACAGAATCGTTAGCATACACCGCTGACCGCATTCGAGGAAACCAAGATGGCCGCCGCCACGTGCAATTGACCGGCAGTAACCTCACAACGTGGGAGGTAAATTGCCTGCACACTTTAGCTTCTGGGTGGTCCGCCTGTGTGGTACTTGGTTCAGTAAGCCCTATTTACTGAACCAAGTGGGAGAAAGCCAGGGGCAAGTTATTTTACAGGTCTGGGGACATAGTCTTAAAGGGGCATTGTTCAGCAAAGTCACAATATGTCCCCAGACGGTTCTTAAAGGGCCATACACACCCAATAAATGTTAATAAGTTTTCAGGGGCACAATCTTCCAGGGGCCATAGTCATGAGGCAGGAGGCTGGCAAACATGCTTCTCCACAATCCAGGGAAGCAGGGCAATTTCTCATTTAAAGGGCCAGTTACAAATAGCGATTTGTAACAGACCCATACCCACATACAGACCCATACATACACATACACACACACACACACTGACCCATGCAGACACATGCTGACCAATACACACATAGACCCATACATCAATACACAGACATATACATACACACACACCACAGACAGACCCACACAGACGCACAGACCCATACATACACACACAGACCGATACACACACACACACACACACACATTTTGAAGGCTGTGGTGAATGCCGGGCCGACATTCTACTGGGTGCTAGTCTACAAGTAAGTGATCCCTAGCACCCGGAAAGCAGCGGCGGCCGCCGCGGCCTGCTCTATATGATCAATTCAACTTGATAGGGAGGGTGGGCAGACAAGCAGTAAAGCCACTGCCGCTCTCCCCCCCATTAAGAAGCACCCGAGACGGCCGCCTACTTAGCCTATAGGACGCGCTGGCCCTGATTGTAGGCCAGTGAATATTGACTATTGCATTATAGATCACGCCTCAATGGACCTCTGATGGAACAGCTGAAGACAAGGTCCAAAAGCAGTGAAACAGCAAATAAAAATGTACAATTCTCATGTTGATTGTAAAAATTCCCAATTTAGTGAATAGCCAGCCCTCCTTGTAAAAATTATCATTCCTTCAGAATGGATAAGAAATAATATATTTTTGTTTCCTACTTACATGAACAATTACTGATTAAATTACAACTCTGCAAAATTTTAATGACATTTACTATTTGACCACATCTTTAATTGCATTTAAATAGATGTATATGTATTAAAAGGATACTTTAATCACCATGACCAGCTCACTGAATTGAAGTGGTCATTGTGCTTGGAGTGTGTTTCGATATGACAGGGCCCCGTGGCGACATGCCCCCCACATTCCTCCATGACGTCCCTTGGTCTCCCTCTACGTCTTCCCCTGTGAGCTAAGGGGAGCAAAGTCAACGGAGGAGCATAGGGCGGAAGGGAGAACTTGGCCTTCTCCATGGAATTAAACTAGGTTTTAGCTATTTTTTTTTATTTTTTGCATCTTTGACCATGGGAAAACAAGATAGGAAGGGTTAGTTTAACCAAATGTTTTCTTAAAACAATGTTTGAAGAAAGCAATTATTACATTTCGATAAAGAATGATATTCAGATATATTGGTGCTCACCTGCAGAAAAGCGCCACACTGTGATCATTATCCAATGACGTTCTCCTAATCTAGAATTTGTGGGCATATCACTGAGATGATACATATTAAGACTGAACTGTAGAATTACTGGCTGAGACACGGGAGAACAGATGCACTATTCAAAATCAGGAAACTCCAGAACATTTCAGAATTCTAGAATTTTAGGGAATCCTTTGAAAACGTTCATGTTTAGAATGCTCTCTCCATAAATAATGCCATTAGCTTTGAAAAATCGTAACAGTTATAAAAACCAAAGTGATTGACTTAGAATGATGTCCTGGAGGATGACCCAGGTGCACGCTATGAAAGTGGATATTAAAGAATTAGCGTGATGGAAGGCTTTCAAACTGAGAAGTCATGCCTTTCTGTGTCTGTTTACTGTGGCTTTTAGAGACCAATAAATGTCATTCTTTTAACGTATTGCTCTTTAATTGCTCCTTTCAAGGTTGTTTCCAGCCTTCTGAACTCTTTTAAGCTTACATAGTTCAGTGAAAACAATATAATTTTTTTCTCCAAACTTCCATTTACTTTTTTCCATTTTCTTGCTTTTTTTCCTTTACTATATTTGCAGACTGAAGACTTTTAATATCTACGATTATATTACCAGATACAGTTTTCATGCATTATTATTTTTAGCATTTACATATATTTTCTGAGCTAGGGTTAGCAATTCCCCACTGTCCATTTAAAACGTACAATTTAGATCAATCAGACACGTTTGAAAAATATATCCATCTTATGCAGCTTGGTGAATTTCTCATTCTGATAGAATGTTGGATGTCAACACACCCTAACATTGTTTAGTGCATACACCGCTATGGTAAGCAGAACAGTGTAGAGGGGAATATCAGATGCACTTACCTCTATTGCACTTGACTGTGCAAACAACGCCTCCCCATATAATGCTCTGGGTGTACTCATCTACTGAGTAATGCTGTACTAGCACAACTGTATAAAATTAATTTACAGTATCTCACAAAAGTGAGTACACCAATCACATTTTTGTAAATATTTTATTATATCTTTTCATGTGACAACACTGAAGAAATGACACTCTGCTACAATGTAAAATAGTAAGTGTACAGCCTGTATAACAGTGTAAATTTGCTGTCCCCTCAAAATAAGTCAACACACAGCCATTAATGTCTAAACCATTGGCAACAAAAGTGAATATTTTGTGTGGCCACCATTATTTTCCAGCACTGCCTTAACCCTCATGGGCATGAAGTTCACCAGAGCTTCACAGGTTGCCACTGGAGTCCTCTTCCACGTCTCCATGACTACATCACAGAGCAAGTGGATGTTAGAGACCTTGCCCTCCTCCACCTTCCATTTTAGTATGCCCTACAGATAGGTTTAGCTCTGGGTTTAGGTCTGGAGACATGCTTGGCCAGTCCATCACCTTTACCTTCAGCTTCTTTAGCAAGGCAGTGATCGTCTTGGAGGTGTGTTTGGGGTTGTTATCATGTTGGAATACTGCCCTGCGGCCCAGTCTCTGAAGCACCCCAGTGCCGGCAGCACTCGTGCAGGCCCAGACTATGACACGCCCACCACCATGCTTGACTGTAGGCAAGACACACTTGTCTTTGTACTCCTCAACTGGTTGCCGCCACACACGCTTGACACCATCTGAACCAAATAAGTAATCCATGTCCTTAGTCTGCTTGTCTTCAGCAAACTGTTTGTGGGCTTTCTTGTGCATCATTTTTAGAAGAGGCTTCCTTCTGGGACGACATCCTTGCAGACCAATTTGATGCAGTGTGCGGCATATGGTCTAAGCACCGACAGGCTGACCTCCCACCCCTTCAACCTCTGCAGCAATGCTGGCAGCACTCATACGTGTTATTTCCCAAAGACAACCTCTGGATATGTCCCTGAGCATGTGCACTCAACTTCTTTGGTTGACCATGGCGAGGCCTGTAATTCGCTAAATCCTGGCTTTTGTCCGGATGGATAGAATCTAGTTAAAGTGGCCTAATTCAGACCAAAATGCAGATTCTCATATTTACTGAAACCAAATTTAGTAGGAATTCGGCCAACTTGGCTGAATCTGCATCAACCGGCTGGATGCATTCGGTGTCCTAAAACAAATTGGATCCAAATGCATGTGACAGGATGAAAGTTCACAAGTTATCTTGTACTATGTGCCAGCTGGAAGCACAAACAGCACTAGGGTTTCACATCAGCCCGCACCCATAGGTGGCAACTCTAATTATAATACAGGGCTGGACCTAGTATTTCCTTCCAGCCCCCACCTATGGGTGGCGATTTCCACCCCCTAAAATTTGTGCCATCTCTCTTCCCAGGTGGCGTCCCCGTAGCCCCATAAAAATAAGACAAGTCTAGAGAGAAGTGAGTCAGAGCAAGGGCTATTGAACTATTTTGACATTTTCAGTTGCCAGCGGACAAGTAGTTCATATTTTTAAAATCCTGACCTGGATTTGAAGCATTGGGGCCTGGTTTTAATAATCCAGCTCCAGATTTCAACCATCCAGCAGCGTTTGGTTTGGAGGAAATCCAGTCCACATTCAATCTGAGTCTTGTCTTGTTAACAGTATCTGGATTCTTCATTTTGATTGGCTCCGTACAGCACAGCATGGTTTCACACCATTCTCTACAGACCATTTGGCCCTCAGAGAATATCCCTGATAGTGTGCTCCATGCCAAGACAGCTAGGTGTGTGATGTGTCCCCATCATTAGTAGGACCTTATAAGACTTGTACTTTAAAATACCACATTATATTGGAACATATTGCACTATTGGCTTACTTCTTTGTTTTATTTTGTATATCTATACAGTTCCCAATAAACTTTGGATCTGGTATCTCTATAGATAAGGACAAAAAGCCCCCATCCTCTATGGGATTTGGCTGCTACCTTTGCAAGTTGACTCATTGACTTCGGACTTTTTTATTTGTTACTTGTTCTTTGTTTATTTGTGTTACGGCACCCCCAGGCATAAAAGGGGTTAAAAGCCTTTTAGGAGATATTCCCTTCCAGATATACAGGCATCTACTGCAGAACACCAATCTCCCGAACTGGAAATACACAAATGCTTCAAACGCCAGAACTGGAACCATACGAATGCTTCAAACTCCCGAATTGGAACCATACGAATACTGCAAACAGGCGAACAGAAAAAACATACGAACAGTTTACACTCCTGGCAATCGGTCTGAAACAGCATACAGTAAATCCCCCCCCAAAACAAGACAAGGCTCCATGTTGTGGGTCAAGCAGTGGTCTGATTTAATGGGGCTACCTGCCCAGTATTTATGCAGGTCTTCCACCTGGTGGACATTCCCCTAGAGCAGTGATGGCGAACCTTTTTGAGCCCGAGTGCCCAAACCGCAATACATGCCAATTTTTTTCCTTAAAGTGCCAACACGGCAATTAAACCTGAATATTGAGGTTTAAGTTTAGAAAAAACAACTCGTACTGTTGTCCGAACTAATTAACAACTTTTGTTTTAAAAGAACACAACAACAGAGAGTTCAATGATACAAATTTTAAATAATGAAATAAATAGATAAAATTAAGCTTATATTTATTAGTATCTCCAACAAATGCAATACATACACACAGTCCGCTGAATACACCCACACCCACACACACGACTGCTGAATATACAGACAGACTGCAATGTACACACACAGACAGACTGCTGAGTACACACACAGACAGAATGCTGGGTACACACACAGACAGACTGCTGAGTACACACACAGACAGACTGCTGAGTACACACACAGACAGACTGCTGAATACACGCACACACACAGACTGCTGAATACACGCACACACACAGACTGCTGAATACACGCACACACACAGACTGCTGAATACACGCGCACACACACACACACACTGCTGAATACACGCACACACACACACACACACTGCTGAATACACACACATACTGCATTGAGGGGTGTAGTGTGTGTGTGTGTGTGTGTGAGGGGTGCTGTGTGTGTGTGTGTGAGAGGGGTGCTGTGCTGTGTGTGTGTAAGAGGGGTGCTGTGCTGTGTGGGGAGGTAGGGGTGCTGGGCGGGGGTAAGGGTGCTGTGTGTGGGGTGGGGGTGGTGTTGCTGTGTGGGGGGTGGTGTTGCTGTGTGGGGGGGTGGGGTTGCTGTGTGGGGGGGTTGGGGGTGCTGTGTGGGGGGGTAGGGGGGAGGGGAGGGATTATGGGTGTAGGGGAGGGGTGCTGGGTGTGGGGGAGGGGAGGGGTGCTGGGTAGAGGAGGGGTGCTGTGTGGGGGGTAGGGGTACTGTGTTTGGCAGGCTAGGGGTACTGTGTGTGGGGGGTAGGGGTACTGCTGGGGGGTAGGGGTACGGTGTGTGTGGGGGAGGGGTACTGTGTGGGAGGTAGGGGTACTGCTGGGGGGTAGGGGTACTGTGTGTGTGGGGGTAGGGCTACTGTGGGTTAGGGGTACTGTGTGTGGGGAGGGGTAGGGATACTGCTGGGGGGTAGGGGTGCTGTGTGTGTGGGGGTAAGGGTGCTGTGTGTGTGGGGGGGGGTAGGGGTACTGTGTGGGGGGGGTAGGGATACTGCTAGGGGGTAGGGGTGCTGTGTGTGTGGGGGGGTAGGGGTACTGCTGGGGGGTAGGGGTGCTGTGTGTGTGGGGGGTAGGGGTACTGCTGGGGGTAGGGGTGCTGTGTGTGTGGGGATGGGGTGTGGGGCGGTGTAAACGTTTAAAAAAAAAAGTTAAATGTTTTCTTAAACATTAAATTATTATCTTGTCCCCCCCCCTTCTTACCTTTAATGAAGGAGGGGTGGGGGACACAGTCATCCCTGGTGGTCCGGTGGTGGCAAGTAGTGCTTCCGGTTCGGGAGGCAGGGGCAGGGATCTTTGAAGCAGCTCCCCTGTCCTCCCGCGCGATGCTGTGTGGGGCGTTGCCATGGTAACGCGCGGCAACGCTTCACACAGCTTGCTCGCGGGAGGACAGGGGAGCTGCTTCAAAGATCCCTCCCCTGTATCCCCCTGCCTCCCGAACCGGAAACAGAGTAGGCGCCTGCCATTCCGGGCAGGCAGGTGCCTACTCTGCAGTGATGCCGAACCTATGGCCGCGTGCCCACAGAAAGGGCCCGGCGTGCCACCTGTGGCACGCGTGCCATAGGTTCGCCATCACTGCCCTAGAGGATCAGATGGAAGACTGGGACACAAATGGTAAAATGACCAATCACAGGCATACAGGGTTAAAACACTCCCACAGTACATTATAATCCCTCCCCTCTATCCTGGAGATAATTGGGAAGTAATCCAATTATCTCCAAGGACAGAGGCAAAACTCAAATAACCACATAGCAGTAAAAAGACATAAAAATATATAACTGTGCAGCCATACAACAGGTACCTATCCCCAGATAGCTTAGATCTGAGCTCACATTATTACCGAATGGCGCTCAGATCCCATACATACAGTTCAATCGCCATGGAGGCAAAGTCTTTCACATAGTCTTTCAGTATACGAATAGGCTCCATGGCATAGCTATCTGGGGTAACACTGTTCACACATTAAAATACCGAATGGACCAGCATTCGGCTAAACGACTGAAGGCAGGAGAAGGGTGGTCGGCGGCTCAGCGGTGTTCGTGCGTTTAACTGTTCATTTTGAGTTCCACAGATTTGGAGCAGAACACCGCTGGCCTTTCGGGAATTTAAGATGGCCGCTGCCCCGTGTTCCGCTATACGAACAGCGGCCACCCAGCGTTTATCCATTAAGCTCCGGTTAACGGCAGCTTCTGGGAGGTAAATCACTGGCACACTCCTTACCCAGGTGGTCCGTTCATTCGTGAGTTGGTTCGATAGATTCAATCGACCGAACACCCAGGCAGAAAGGCATGAGCAAGCCTTTTTGCAGGGGAAAATACAAGCTTTTAACATGGTGCCATAGTCCAGAGGCAGCAGGCGAGCAACCAGGCTTCTCCAGAACATAGTGGCAAGGTTGGTTCCGCCACAATTTGTTTTAGTGTTTTAATATTCTAAACACATTTGTTCATAATTGGCGCAGCGTTTAACTCTTTTGCTGCATTATTTTATTTCTGTTGGGTCTTTGACGGAGACCCATTTTTTAGGTTTGCGCCTGTTTTGTTTTGCTTTTGCACTGTTCCTTCTGTTTGCGTGTGTTGTGTCAGTACATGTTCAGGTTTTAAAGAGGATCTGACAATAATCTAGATATATCAATACTGCACACCATCCATTGCAATTTGCTAGTATAATATGGAGATAACATTCTGTTTATGACAAAGGTCAGAATTCCTTCACTTCATGCTCATGAGGGTTATTGCTAGTATTTTAACGTGGTTTGGCAGTGGGGCAGAGGAATGAAAAAGTTAATGTGTGTGTCTCTAGGGCCATATAAAATTGCACTAATAATATGAGGTCTGCACAAAGATTGCCTCTATCCTAGTCCCATGTGCAACAAAGTACTGCACATGGGACAATTTTTTTACCCCACAATTTGGGCATTCTATGTCCCAAGGTTCAACTGGCACAATGTACTGGTGACCGGCTCGAAAGGTGAGAAATTCTTGGACAACCGGTGGGTGGAAGCACACACCCTCCTACCACTAACATTTTGACGCGTGGCCTCCCAGTCTGCAGTATAGCATCTTCTTTATCCTCTAACCAGTTTGACATGAAGCGGACGGCAGATAAAGAAGATCCTTTGCCGAGGCCCACGAGGCCACACTTCAACAGTCAGTAAATTAAACAAAAGGTGCTGAGGGAAACGAGGGAGGTGTAAGTTTCACAATGAGGGTGCAAAAGGCAAACGGGGGGATAACATACACAACAGGTGTGTAAAAGACACCAGGGGTTAAGAAACAAAAGGATGGGTAAGAGAAGCAAGTAGAGTGCAAAGACACAAGGGAGGTAAGAGATACTAAGGATGAATACGATACATTGAAGGAGGGGGGGAGTAAGACATTCAACTACCCATTGTACAGCGCTACGGAATTTGGCGCTATATAAATAATAATAATAACGGATTGTTTTGTTTTTTTTCTTCTAAATTCCTCATTAAAATATATCGGCGTGTCTTATATCTTGGAGTGTCTCAAATACCGAAAAATATGGTAGTAACTGTAGGGTACTCTGGCATTATAGAACATTTTAGAGCAATGAGACTTTTACTTGGTAAGTCATAGGGATCACTGGAAAAATATCTACAAGTCAGATTAAAATGTGTATTTATCTTGTTGATTCTCTGCAATTTGGTTTATTGAATAATCTTCTTAGTCCAAGTATTACTCAGTTTTTCTTGATAAATCATTCTCAGTAAAAAACTTAACCAAACAATTTTTAACAAGCAGATAGCATTCAGATAGATCATAGTATTTTATGAGTGTTAGATCATGTGTGCTGGATGTAACTCACCGCAGGTGCTTAGCTGCGTAATGTAAGCACTTGGTGCCTATCACAGCCTTAGTCTGTACAAAACTAGAAAAAAAAAGTAAACTGTTGCCTTCAAAGAGATTTTTCATGGATTTAAGATTTTATCAGTTCTGGAAGATAAAACCGTTCCCCCTTCGTCAACATCTGCTTCAGATAATCAGAGATTGCAACTCACAAAACATGCAGAATACAACCGCACCATTAAATAAAGATAAAAACAAAGTGTATGTTTTTATAATGTGTTACAAATGATTAAGAGAATATTGCCCGGATTTACAAGGAAAGTGTTGAAGGGTACATAAAAAGCTTTACTTATTGATAGCATATTTCCCAAAATTGTACATATATATATATATATATATATATATATATATATATATATATATATATATAATTTTGGGGGAATTAATAATTATACATATAAAAATAATGATGTGTATATATATATATATATATATATATATATATATATAGATATAAAAATGTAATACAAAAAAACTATTTAAATTTTGGTTCATCTCAAAATATCATTCAATTCTCGGCACAAGACTGACTGACACAAGGTTGGCATGGGGGATACTAGGTTCTTTTGGGATGAGTGGTTCTCACAATATACCTACTTAAAACAAAAGATCTTAACATTTCATCTCTTCATTGTGCATACAGAAATGCTAGTGTGTGTGTATAGAGCCCAATAGAAAAAGTACTTAAAAACCCAGTTTTCTGCCAACTGTCATTTAATTCTCAGTGTAAAAGTATATGATGATATCATAGAAGTCTCTGCTAAAGATTGACTGACACATGGTGAGCAGGAGAACCTGCACTGGGGCGAATAATATGTAATTTTGTTTTGAAGCCAATGCAGTTGGCATCATGAGGCTTGACTGTCTAGCTTGGGGAAGTGATCATAAAACAGCACTGTCATAACCTGACGGTGATATTGCTGCAGGTGGTCCAGTGGCCGGGAAAGGTGAGATTTACTTACCTGAAATTGTCCCTCCTAGACTCCTCTGTCTTCTTCTAACCGGTCCTCTTCTGTATGCACAAGAGAACAACCTTGAGGTCTATGAAGGATCCTGCGACCCTCCATAGATACAGATAATCTCTCTGCAGTCATTATTGGTGATGTCTGGGGAGATTGACATTTCTAGATGGCGGTAGCTCCACCCAGTGTCTAGAAGTGTCAGGCATAGTAAAAATATAGAGAGAAAGTAGTCCATACTTTGTCTTAGTAAATATCTTTTGAATGGGTTGGAACTTCAGTGAGATTCCAATACAGTCAGTGTGAGTATTTCATAAAGATTTTATCTTCAAGAAATACTCATTTTTGCAGTAGTGACAGGGCTTCTATAAGCAGGGCCAATAGTGTAGCATGGGGGCTGGGGGCTGGGAGTTGGGGGGGCGGCGGGGGTTATGAAGCAGGGTGAGGCCAGGGGTGGGTGGTGTACTGATGTAACACTCACTATTCTGAGATTTTGGAAGCCCTGGTAAGCTGGAGAGGTCAGTATTACATTAACAGCTGTAAAGCAGGCATTTCAAACTTCACCCCGCTCCAGATGTAGAACTCCATTCAAAGAATTCTGGGAGTTGTAGGACATAAATATCTGTGGATCCTGAGTTTGAGGTGAATTTGCTGAAAGGCACTCACTATCTAGCTGTGTCCTCACATCCCATATACTGGAACATTTTGGTTACGTGTGGATAGAATGGAACACAGGTGCTGGCTAGTATCTTGGGAATTAAAACAATCAATCTCATTTTGTTTCTTGAAGTAATTTGCTACTTCATGCAGCAAAACCATGATTGATAGAAGGTATAAGATGCCTTAGTATTTAACCCTTCCCTGACCAAGACGCTGATACAAATGCTTTAATAATAAAACTGTTTTGTTTAACATTAAACAGTCTCAGCACGGTTTGGGGAGAATTTCACTGGGCTGATCTCTGCCCCAAACATACAATGTAACTTAATTTTAAATTGTTCCTCAAAGTGTTCTTTTTTTTCTACTTTTCATATAAGCACCACCATTAAAAATGTAGACTTTTGAGAAGTCCATGTATTTACTTACAATTTAACCTCTTCACCACCAAGTTTAGCCTTTTTTTTGGCAACCAGATCAACATTTTTTTTTAGTAAATAGAGTTCTGTTTTGATAGACATAAAAACATAAATATATGAAATAGATGCGAAGCTTAAAAACAAAAAACAAAACAAAAAAAAACACAACTTTTTTTCACTTATGCTTAACACGTTTTTGTGAGGTGTGAAAAATAAAATTAAATGTAGAAATCCACACCTCTTTATTCTGCAAATGGGAACCTCCATCTTATTTCCCTGTCAATCATTGTTACTAGCTCCACATTTGGCAGTCAACATAGAAGAAATTTTAAAAATTTATTTTTCTTTTCATTTACAATGTTTATCCCCGGTGTGTCTTTTCTGAGTACCATATCTGAGTCGGGACCCACCGGAAGTCAGCCTATTTGAGCTGTTGTCCGTTCTCAGTACTCTCTTGCACCTTGTTTTTTGCTAAATCTTTACTATAAATTTAAAAGAAAACAGAGCATTGCATGCAAAACATTTAAGACAAGTTATAGGCGATTTTCAATGTCTTATACAATGGTGTAAATTCCATATGCTGTCCTGAAGAAGGTCCCACGCTGGGACTGAAACGTCAACCTGTTCTGGCATCCAGGGGAGGGCTGGTAGCGTTAGGCCTGGGGGGCAAATCCAGTCAAGTGGCCCATCGCACCAAGAAGAGAGTAAAAACACGTTTCCCATGTGATTGAAAGGGGGGGCAGTCACCTAAACAGACACACTCACTGACAGGCGCACACACTCGCTGATTTGACACACACTAACAAACACACACCAGGGCCAGATTAAGAGCACAGTGGACCTGGTGCTGACAATTATGATGGGCCTAATTACGGAATCTTATCGACCAAAAACACAAAAACAGTCATACCTCCCAAACGTCATGTATCTGATGGAGATGGTGTTGGAGGGAAACTCATAGGATTCAGCTATAAGAAAACACATACTCTATGCTAATCTCTCTCTAATTTATGCTTTCATCTTTCAAGTAAATCCATACCCCCTAACAGCTGTGTCCAGTGAAGCAGGAAGTCAATGGGTGGGGTAAAAGGGTGGGCCACTGGTGCGAATCACGTAACCAGACCTGCCAAAAGGGGAGAACATGCCCAAAAAGGGGGCACGTCTGTCCAATGAATTTGAAGGACAGCCTGGCATGAATGCATGTCAGGCTGCCCGCCAATCATGCAGGCTGTCCAACTAAGGGCATACTATGCAGGCAGCACCCTGAGCTTGACATAAATGTGTCTAATGATGCACTCACTCCATGCTTTCTAAGGACTGTCCCCTAGCACTCGCTGGTCCACTTGTCTCCTTACCTTCTTACTAGGAGGCAGAAATTCCTGAGACAGAGAAAAGGTGTATGTAGTGAGTGTAGAAGAAAGGGGACATGCCACAGTGTAAGAGAGACCAACGTCTGCATTACCTAAACTAATTTTATTGTCAGCCAGTCCACACAAGTTTTGTTCCCATACATCCCTCTTAAGCTTCCAAACTCAAAGGGACACTATAGTCACCAGAACAACTACAGCTTATTGTATTTTTTTCTGCTAAGTAGAATAATTCCATTCAGGCCTTTTGCAGTAAACACTGTCTTTTCAGAGAAAATAACTCCACTGGCCACTCCTTAGATGGCTGCTAGAGGTGCTTCCGGGGGCAGTACTGCCTATTGTGCAGCACTGCCATTCAGTGTCTCCACCCTCTGCATGCAGACACTGAACTTTCCTCATAGAGATGCATTGATTCAATTTATCTTTATGAGGAGATGCTGATTGGCCAGGGCTATGTTGGACTTGTGATGGCTCTGCCCCTGATCTGCCTATTTGACAGTCTCAGCCAATCCTATGGGCAAGTATTGTAATTTGCTCAGACCACCACTTCTGATGATGTCAGCAGACAGTCAGTTCAGAGGCAGAGCCAGCAGATGCAGACTTGAATACAAGTTATATTTAACTATACTTAGGGAGGCAAGAAGGGGCCAGGGTGGTGGTTTTAACATAATAGGGTCAGAAATACAGGATTATGTTCCTGACCCTATAGTGCTCCTTTAAGCAAGAGTATGTGAAGAGTAGTTAGGGTTGCCACCTTTCTTGGGAAAAAATACCAGCCTTAATCATTTGTATAATCACAAGGAGTGACATCAGAGAAAATTCTGTAAAATCACCAACAAACTACTCACAGTTTGATTCTGCTGTATAGATGGATTGCTCCCAATGTCTCAGTCTCGCAAGTCACCCAGTGTCTCAGTATCCCTATGTATCACAGTGTCAGTGTCCCCATGTCGCCCAGTCCCCTAGTCTCCCAGTGTCTCAGTGTCCCCATTTCTCCCAATGTCTCAGTGTCCCTCCATGTCACTAGGATACTGGGGACACAGTGAGACCCGGGGACACTGAGAGACCCTGGGACACTGAGAGACATGGGGACACTGAGAGACATGGGGACACTGAGAGACCCGGGAACACACAGACATGGGGATACTGGGAGACATGGGGACACTGAGACATTTAGGGAAACTGGGAGAAATGGGGACACTGAGACACTAGGGACACAGACACATGGGGACATTGAAACATTTGGGGACACTAAGACACTAGGGACACAGAGACATGGGAACACAGACACTGGGAGACTAGGGGACACTGGGAGACAGACACTTGGGGACACTAGGAGACATGGGGACAGTTGTGGACATAGATATGGGGACACTGGGACATATAGGGACACTGGGAGACATGGGGACACTAGGCACACTGAGACACTAGGGGACACTAAGATACTAGGGACACAGAGACATGGGAACATAGACACTGCAAGACTAGGGGACACTGGGAGACTAGGGGACACTGGCTGGGAGACAGACACTTGGGAACACTGGAAGACATGGGGACAGTTGTAGACATAGACATGGGGACACTGGGACATATAGGGACACTGGGAGGCATGGGGACACTAGGCACACTGAGACACTAGGAACACAGACACTGGGACACATGGGGACACTGAAACATTTGGGGACACTAAGACACTAGGGACACAGAGACATGGGAACACAGACACTGGGAAACTAGGGGACACTGGGAGACATGGGGCAGTTGTGGACATAGACATGGGGACACTGGGACATATAGGGACACATGGGGACACTAGGCACACGGAGAGACATGGGACACAGACACTGGGAGACTTGGGGACACTGAGACACTAGGGACACTGGCTGGGGGACATGGGGACACTGGGAGAAATGGTGACATAGTGTCTCCGTGTCCCAATGTCTCAGTGTCCCTATGTCTCACAGCGTCCCCATGTGTCTCAGCATCCTCATGTGTCCCAGTGTCCCCTAGTGTCTCAGTGTCCCCTAGTGTCTCAGTGTCCCTATGTTTTCCAGTGTCCCCAAGTGTCTCAGTGTTCCTATGTGTCCTAGTGTCTGTGTCCCCATGTGCCCTAGTGTCTGTGTCCCCTAGTGTCTCAGTGTCCCCATATGTCCCTTAGTGTCCCCTAGTGCCTCAGTGTCCCCATGTGTCCCCTAGTGTCTCCATGTGTCCCTGCTGCCTTTCCCCCATCCCTCACTTACTGTAGAGCTGCTGTCTGGACTCTGCTGTGTAGCTGCACCCCCACGGATCAGTGAGTAGTAGAGAGAGGCAGGGATATACTGTAACTTCCTAACCCTGCCTCTCTCCACACACAGTGACCCCTACTGGCCGGTGCTGGTATTGCAGAGTAATCTCCATTTATTCTGAGAAAAATACCTGCATTTGTACTGCCGGTATTACTGCAATACCGGCACGGTCAGGCAGCCTCAAATACCGGCTGTGCCAGTAAAATACCAGTCAGGTGGCAAACCTAAGAGTAGTGTGTATATAAAAAAAAAAAAAAAAAAATTTTTTTTTTTTTTTTTAAATCAATGGGCCTCTTCCATGGGCCTGGGCCTGGAGCTGCAGCTCCATCAGCCCCTATGTTAATCCGGCCCTGCCTGCAGGCAGGATATGGAGGCAGCTCTGCCAGAACTCCGCCCAGGAAGAGGTGAGGGTAGGCATTGAGTTCCGGTGTGCCTCCGCGGGACACCCAAACAATGAATGCAGCGGGACCTCCATCTGCACCCCACTCTGCCCTTTACTGAGGTTACTGGCCGATCGGCCAATCAGTGAGCTAGGATAATTGCTATTTAGTATATTGCCGAATTAGCAATATACTAAATAGCAGTTTTGCAAGGGGAGCCAGTCCTGCCAGCATAGGTCTACAGAGCAGCCGAGCTCGGTAGTTCAGCCACTGGGGGGAACATTTTTCTTTTCTATTTGGATGTGGGCGGCCCTGGATTTAGGGTGGCCTGGGGGGCAATTGCCTCCCTGCCCCCCGGCCCAGCCCGCCCCTGCTGGCATCACTGTATGCACTTTAACATGTGCACATTTTAACGACTAAGGAATAAATGGTACGTTTTAAACAGTGAGTGCAGACTATTACATTCTATTACTAATTGTTTTGTAACTACCTGTCTGGCACCCGGGATTTATATTTTTGAAACTGTGAACATTTGAGTCTATATTACTATATATATATATATATATATATATATATATATATATATATATATATATATATATATAGTAGATTAGACTAGCCATATTAGTCCATTAGACCAGATGCCAAAATACCAGAGTATTGCAGTATGCAATGATACGTTTTTTATTGGACTGACATAATATTTAAAAGGAAAGCTTTCAAGAGTTTTCCTCTCTTCCTCAGGTCTGAAGCAATACTGATCAATCTGATAGAGTTTAAGACTTAAAACAACTGATGTTAGAGAAGGGGAGGGAGTGGGGATGAGTCTGGTGCCATAAATAGCAGAAGATGTGCCTGAAAGTGAAAGGTGTCGGTTGGCTGAGAATGCGGTATAACACTTTTCGTACCGCGAATATGCAGGGAGGACTGGCAAACGTAGCCACTGAGTTTTCCAGCACCTAGAGCTGACGGCCATTAGGTGTGCAGTCTCAGAGTGTCGGGAATACAAAATGACAGTTAAGGGGAGAGGAGGACGAAGCCCTATTATAAAGAGGGAACTCCTGAAGGTGAAAATTATAAATATATGGACCCCAGAGGGAACCTGAATGAAAGTATCCCCATAGCCCCAAAATATATAAAAGTAATAATGTAGCAAAATAATAAGGTAGTAAATAAATATAAAATTAAAAATATATAATACAATATAAAATATAGAATGGATATAAAGATAAAACACTAAACAAATAATAGTCAAGCCAAAGGAAAATGAGAGAACAAATTACTCTGACCTGACTTGTGATGGAGCAGCATAGAAAGAGGAAGTACCTCAGTGGGAGGAGCTTATTATATTGTGTACTTATCTCTCATTATTTTTTTTTATTTCTTTATTATTTGCTGCTATGGAGTAAGTAAAGAAAGTTAATGCAAAATATGAAGCCTCCTGTCATGTGGTAAAATTCTGTAGCTCAGCTATCTTGGGATAAAACTGAAAATCCACTTTGAATTCTCACGTTATTAAATAGCTGTTAGTTGCTGTCTATAACCATCAATTATCTTTATTTCCATCAATCAACAGTTTTTTGGCTCCACGGATGAAACTCCGAATCACAAAACAAATTAAATGGTGTGAATGAATATCCCCATCACTTTCAGCTCCTTTCATTTATTTTCTTTGTGTCTACCTTCATTTTGTTTATTTCCACCCCGGAAACCAATTAGAACATGGAACGTTATGTATCTGTACAAAAACCGCAAAGGAAATCATTAATAGAATGCTCCACTGGGTGGCCGCCATTTCGTATATGCAAACGCACATTGCTGAAACAATGGATGGCGGTCATCTTGTCTCCCGAACACTGGCAGCGGGACTTGGTTGTCAAGTGCCTGGAACTAATTTCGGACAGGCACTCCCTAGAACACCGGTCACCATGGACCTACGAACCAGTTCCAGTTCATCTATACGAACGGTGTTCGGGAGTTACAGACTAACGAACATGGGGAGCACTCTACTAGAATCAGTTTTCCTCTATCTTATGTGGTTTTCGTACAACACCACATGAACGGAGACGGGCTCTTGCCACCTTTTCCATGGTATTTTGGGCTTACTACTAGTGGCAGACCGGTCAGAACTTCCCTGCGATGACGATCCAAAACTACCAAATGGATCTAGGTGATCTTTGGACAAATTGTTCTCCGAGATCCAGGCTATCCAGGGATGTGACTTTTGTGGGGTTTCCCTGTATTTTGGGGGTACTTTTGGGGTGTTGCAAAATTGTGCATTTTTCTGTACTTGGAGATATTGAGTTTAGTATATTCACTGATTCACTTATCTCTCAATCACAGTGGAGGAGTTCATGGACTGTATAAATTTGATGCCTGAAGTTCCATTAAAGTCAGTCTTCACCCAGCATTAAGCCTTGGCTCATGTGTGGGGGTTATTCTATGCCAGTGATATTTTGCCTGTGGGAATGATTCGTTGTTTCTCTTGGAAAATGGGTATCTGTGACGGTGATACCTTGGCAAACCGTCCAAATGGTTCATCCATTGTCTGTTCCATTTGTTCTGTAATTTGTTCGGGATTTTGAAAGAATCGCTAATTGCCCAAAATTTGGCTAAATCGTAATTTATTTGAAACTACATGCAGAAGTCTGATGTACACCCATTTTCTAGTGCTAAACCATGACTCCTCAAGATATCTTTTACATTATATATTTCGGCAGCGCAAGTAATGGTATAAGGTAGGATAGATATGCAGAAATGCCTATAAAACAGCACGAATGCTCCTCAATTCTGTCTTAATTTAGTTTGTTTTATGCCAATAATTTATGTGAAGAAAAAAAAAAAGTTTCATCTCATGCTTATAAGTCTTGAATTTGCAAAATATATTTATGGAACTATGCAAAAAAATAAAATAAAAAAAATTAAATTAAAAATAACCCTATCTGTTAAGGAAACGAAAGAGGAAATGCAAACGGATGTTTAGATTCATTTCTGAAATAAATTTGCTAAGCAAAATCATATAATTCTCAAGATATGTTCCCAATTAATTGGGAACAAACTGTTGCTACTAGGTCATTTTATTAAATATGGCACCATTTCTGTATTTACATCACCCTGGATTAATTTATCATATCATACGTATATATAAAAATAAACAAAAAAACTATGGAACTGATATATTAGTAATAATAAAATAATACTGCAGTACTTAGAACCTCCCCTTTGGGAAGGTGGACATGATTGTTGGACTGCGCCATCAGATAACTTATTGGAGGGTTTAGAATATCTGAGATGTTTTGATTATAAACATAAATTAAATTTAGAGGGTATACGAATCAGGCAGTGGGAAGGTTGTACCAGCTTGTCACCCAGTTCTTCGCTGTTGTGACATTCTCAATTTGCATGGTATGATGTTGTCATCCTGTTGGGTTATTACAGCCATGTAAATGATAATTCTTTACTTGCAATCATGATAGCGGCAATAGTGATGCACTGATTGGTGCAATGTATTCTCATGCCTTGCTGTGTGAAATCACATTGTTTTTACTACTGAGTTAATTTTTTTCATTTTTTTTTTAATTCCCACCTGCTTAAGGAATTTCATTAAAAGCTTCAAAACAAGAAAACAATTTTATTTTAAGAGATACATCTGGTGAGAAACACTATAGCTTATATAATCATAGAAGGCCTTGTGGATCTCTGATTACATATATGTTTCTAATGCACGAGTTGGCCAACTAGTGACATAATTCACAAATGTCCCAGACCGGGCCAAAGGCATAGCAAGGTCATGAGGCAGTGGTGGAGGCCGGGAGAAGTCTGTCAGAGCAGAGCATGCTGAGTATTGTAGTTCTGCTGCTATTGGACTGCGTGTTTATGGTTTGTGCAGCTTGGCTGGTGATGAAGATGAGAAGCAATTTTCATGGCACTACTGGTGGGGGGTGGTGTGGTAGTTCTGCTCTGGAACCTTCTTTCGTGACCCTTGCAAATGGTTTTCTAGTGCACGGTTGGTGACACGCAGGCTAATAAGGGGAGAAACAATAAATCCCATCATGCATTGCTACTCATTGTTGCTAACAGGTTGTGAGTTTTATTGAATGTATAGAAATAGTCGGTATTATTGTGTTCTATGACATCTATATGGTATGGTCCAGCAGCTTCTGGATAAAAGTGAGGTGTGTGGGGAGGCTGGATCGCCTGGCCAACACCAGACTAGCCCCACCAGACTGTACCATGGACAACTGCCCCCTCCACCCCCCTCACTGCAACAGTACACCTAGAAAGACAGTCATAACTTGGGACCCACATCCTATCATCTAGGGTTCTTTCTCAGGTATCTCGTGTCTGTGAACACTTCCTCATTAAACACACTAGCACTGTGTGGCACCAATGTGCAATAGTTTTTTTTGCATCAATGTACACATCAATAGCCCTGGTTGGATGGCTTGCAGTACTGCTCATTAATATGGAGTGCAAGCTCACTGAACTGGCACTCCACATTTTCTTCCATCACATGATTCTAATTATTAACATTTGCAATGTACAGCGACTGTAAACCCGCCGTTCCCTATAACTCTACCATCCAAATTTCACATTCTTTGTAGCAATATTTTTCTAGCATGCACGCAGTTTAAAAAAATTTTTCATGCAGGACCGAAACTATTGTATAAATCATGGTTAACAATAAAACTTATTAATATGAATAGAATATATAATAAAGTAAATAAGTAATAAAAATTACTGAAACGAAAATAACTGTATGCACATATGTTCAGGATGTGTTGGTTTTCTAATACAGATGTTAAATGCTTGCAGTAGCTGACAGCAGTAGGTACACAACAAAAGGTGCGATAGGGCATGTTACCCACATGTGCATACAATCTATCCTTATATCTGCTTTATATAACTGGCTTTTTCTTTGAAAAAAAAAAGCTTTCATTATTCATAAGGTGCTTTTTGGACATTTGCATTTTTTATACTTTGAGTGCCTTTAGACTGTCCTTTGGGATCTGGCTAGCACAAGTCCAGATATATTTACTATTGATTTCTCTCTTGCGCACAATTCCACCTTTCTGTTGTGACCTTGCATTGGAGAATAGCTTTTCTCGGTTCAATGCAGACTTTCCATTTAAAATGACTATCCATTAGGAAATGAAAAAAAAAAATGTATCACCCACAGTATTGTATCTATAATTCCTTCCAATGTTTTCCATATAGGTTTAGAGCAGCTTAGGCTAACTCTTTGAGTACCAGAAATGACAATACATCCTCTCTCATTTCTTGCACGAAAAGGATTAAAAATCCACTTAACATGAAGCATACAAGCTCGGTGTATCGCTCTGCAGAATATCTCTCTGCTTTAGAGCGGTAGGGGAATCATATGCTCTCAGAATATATATTTTTTTTATTATCAGCAGATGTTCTTGAAAGATAGGGTGGAGACACAGCTCCAAGTACATTATAGGGTTTCTTCACAGGCTGTAACAACAGCCTGAAATGCCCTATAGTCATATATCAGAGTCAACCAGAGGCTCTTGTCAATATACAAATATTATAATTTTTTTAAAACATTTTTTTATTCTTTTTATTTTATTTTTGAATAGCAATCACTGTTATCCTAGCTAATATTCTGGATTCCACGTAAATACTAGGTTTATTTATTTATTTTTGTAAACCAAAATAATATAATAGTGGAGTGGGGTTATTAGCCGATACATACAGCCTTTACTGCCACTTTCAATAATTATAGTGCATTATAAATCTGCTATTAATATCACATATCATATTAGAGCAAGAATATTCATAAAATACCATTCAAGACATTGTAATAATTTTAATTAGAAATATAAAAAAACTCTGTCAATACTCTGACAGTCTAGCAAAATGAATGCTCTGGTGGTTATTGTGTGGCCCACTTGCAATATTTATTAAAATATAGACTTTAATTAGCTATTTGCTGCTGAGACAGAATCTGATGGATTTAAAAAACAGAAAACATATTGCTTGCCTGTGTGACCCCTTGCAGGTGGTATTTTTACATCATTACATTTTTACAGTATTTTTTATCAATTAGTTAGCGAGTGAATGTCCGACCTGTCAGGACCAAGGATTCTAATCAGTTAGAC
Source organism: Pelobates fuscus (assembly GCF_036172605.1). NCBI lineage: Eukaryota > Metazoa > Chordata > Amphibia > Anura > Pelobatidae > Pelobates > Pelobates fuscus. Next base: position 57,718,224 of record NC_086318.1, read on the forward strand.
TAGATGAGGCTGTGCCCAGACATCCCACAGGTATGAAACAAATATAATTTTTCACTGTGTTTGTTCAACACGATTTGCAACAAAATAAGTTTGATGCCACCCACCACATGAAGATTTGAAGTACTTCTATAATACTGAGAACCTTTTTCAGCCAACATTCTAAAAAAAACAATATGGTGCCTCCCACCCCAATTAAATGCATGCGTTCTTCTATTATAGAGAAGAAAAAAAATCATTATTCTACCAGTGCATTTATTCTGAAACATTGTAAACCAGCATATCAGCCCCTTTCAATGTTCTTTGATTGGTCATGGGAGCAGCATCTAAAAAGCTGAACCATCACTTAGCTATCCTTTCCATATACACATAGTGTAAGAGGGGGCGATTGGCCCTATCTTGATTTAAATAGTGCAAAACGTGAATGCAATTTTTTTTTTTTGCTGTCTGGAACATTTTCTGTAGGTATCTCTATATAAACATACAGTTTTATTACTTGCAGTGATGTAACTTTTCGAACTCAGATGGATAGTATGGCAGTCTTACAAGTGGAGTACTAACCACTGAACTACACATGCTTATAGCAGAAATTCTCAGATTACACTACGTTCCATGTTTCAGGGTTGCCTTGCATTTTCTCACTTGATTGCGTATTACTTACCAAAACTTGCTGTTTAACCCCTTAAGGACCAAACTTCTGGAATAAAAGGGAATCATGACATGTCAGACATGTCATGTGTCCTTAAGGGGTTAACGGATGATGGACCTTTTACCTTTTACAATAGTGATGGTCGGGTCCCATTTAGTCATAATAATTACTTTCTGTGGATTAGTGTGGCCAAACGGTACTGCTTCAACCCTCACCAGCCTGAAATATAAACATTACAAATTAATAATAAAAATAATTTTAATCATAATACTAATTACCCAACTTTATCCTTGATTGCAAGCTGGATTGCGGTATTAATCTGCCAATTATCTGCTGCTATATATCCCCACTGGCTAATTATTAAATGCTCTGGAATAGGTTAACTCTGTATAAATGCTTATAATATTAATAAAAAGCCCAATATAGAATTATATGGTTTTTCTTTTGGACCCGCTGAAGATACATACTAATTGGACATAGTTTCCACCCTCGGAATTTGCGTCCACATGGCAGAGTTTGGTAACTCACCAAAAAGGTCAGGTCGGGTCAGGTCAGTGAAATGTAGTTGATCTCTTTCTCTCTTTATGGTCAGTGAATGGAAGCAAATTTGACCACTGCGCTCATTTGAATAATAGTCTTGTTGGATTGTTCTATCTTACCACTGCTGGTCTTCCTCCCTGGGCAGAAATTGATGTTTTACAAATGCTTTGGCCTGTGGGTCAGACCTAGCGATCTGACTTTGTTTGGAGCTCTGATAGACTTCATTTGATGCTCTGAATTCCCACTGTTTCAAGCACTAGGAGCAGATTACAACAGCCTTTGAACAGAGCTATGAGCAGATGAGCCAAATGACACTTTTTCAGTAAAGAATATTTTTTTCCCCCAAATTTCAATACTAAACCAAGCTCTAGAAGATGAATGAACTCAGTTGCTTTCAATAAGGGATTTCAGCCAGTGTGACTAAACAGTTACCATAACACCCAAACATATCTACGTCACACAATTTATACTTGCTATAACATCAGCTTTTAACCAATATCTTTGTTCTTCATTTGACTATTGTCTCTAAATTGTGAGTTGTGACGATTTGAGAACTGACAGCAAAACTTAAGATAAAATACTCAAGTTAGGTGAAATTATCATTACTTATGAATTTGGCTTCCTATCCCAATTTGTTGCGCTTTTCTTCCTTCATATAGGATCACAGCCACCACAAATCAGCGTTTAGTGAATAGAAACCTTTGAAGCACCTTGGAGTTTGCTTTGTAAAGGTCCCGTCTCTGGCTGATGTCTTTGTATCTTTTATGCGCTGTTACATCTGGCGTGGATGTGAAGTGCTAAATATATACATATGTACAGATGCACTCATAACATCATCACAAGCTTTGGTGTGTTAGTGCTATCATATTATTTTGCATCCTGGAACACACCAACAGTTGTGAATTTTTCATTTTGCCCAGCTGTGCATCTGTTCTCATTGATGTCATGATATATCAGCTTTGATTCTCTTCAAATATAAAATATATATTTGTGAGTTTTAAAATAGCTAGTGTCACAAGAAACACTGGCTGTATCAATCGGGGGACTTGAATTCACGAAACGGGCAAAAAACTCAGAAATTTGGTTTTACCAGTCTTTTCCTGATTTTCTTATAGGATGCTGTGGGCCCAGTGGAGGGTGCTTTTTAGTGGATAATAGATCGTAAACCCCTTCTGTGGGCTTAAAAGTTTTACTTCTGATCTATAGGCCTGGGGACGCACAAAATGTGCTTTAGCATCAATGTAGCAGGCATGCAATCACTTTCTCCTAACGGTCTGTGATAGAACATTGTATTCAGCCTAATCTAATGAATCAAAATATGGGTGGAGGCCGACAAGAACTCTATAAAAACAGGCAGCGACACCTGATATCCCTCAGCTTCTGTATTTATCCTATCATGGCAGACTCTCTACTTTTATAGCAGACTGCCCACTTCATAGTTCATAGTCGTTCGCAATAGAATCTCTACTTCGTACTCTTTCCCGGTAGAATATCTACTTTGTGCGCTATTATAGTAGACTGTATACTTTGCACTATTTTACAGTAGGTTGTCTACTTCGTAATATTTTACAAAATACTCTAAGTGTTCACTAAACTCTTTACTTTGATTCCTTTCACTGCAGACTCTCTATTTTGTACCCTTTTGCAGTAGACTGTCTACTCCTCTGAGAAACTGTCATATATATACCCATTTTCTGGCTTTTAAAGAAGAGGCTATGTATACAATTTGTTTTTCTAATCAGCTGAAGTTTCTTTAAGGTATTCCTGACAATAGATTCCAGTACAATTGAGAACAATACAAAGAAAGCCCACCCACTATGAGAAAAGACTTTGAGTGAGGTCACAATGCTAACAATCTGACTCCCACCAAAACTGACCACTTCGTTATTGTTCCATCACGTCCGTAAAGAAAATGACCAGGATCCTCTTATGGAAATTTGCATTCTGACTATATCCAGGAAAACAACATCATATTTTAACTTCCTCTGCACTCTGTGGTTTAATATACTATTCAACATGCAAATGTACTTGTCAACACCACCACTTTACCTAATAAAGAAATACAAACTAATAAATGATAAAAAACGAATAAAATAAGACAGGAGATACACAGCAAAACATGGTTTATAGAATATACAGAAATCTTCAATATGATCTACTCTTTTATCATAGATTTGAAATGACTATGTAACCCTGCTACAATCTGTTTAGTACGAGATTGTAACTAAATGTGTGAGAATGTCTTCCTCCGACATAGCTATGTGGTGAGAGCACTGGCGATAATGAGATATAGAAATGTTTATGACTCTTCTTCATCCAAAAAATTGAGCTTATTTGTCACATGGACAATAAATGCAGTTGATGCATTCTGAATTATTATTATTTTTTTAATAAAAGTTCCCAAGATAGTTTTTCTTTCTTACTTGCTTTCTTATCCCACAATCTGTCCATCCACTATCTCTTTATTATTTATTTATTCCTCTCCTACAAACTTTATTTCCTCCGTCTCTCTCTGTATCCGTTCTTACTCTCTAACAAACTGGGGTCTATTTACTTAACAGCAAGTTGAGGTACCTTGAGAACCAGGTATGCAAACAGAAACTAATCTAGCTACGTTGAAAAAAAAAAAAACCTCTGTTTCGGCCATAGGAGAACTTTAACTTTCAGGTCTGATCTGCTGGCCTACACTTTATAGTTCGTTTTTCAGGCCACCACAAATCCAACTTGTTGCTGTAAAAGTTGAAAACTTCTAAACGCAAACAATGCCAAGTTACACTTTTTATAGTATTCCCATGCAACACGTGAGTTTATACCTCGCTCTGCTGGCATTCAAAGATGTTGAACAAATGTAACTGGCATATTATTGCGCAATCCGATATTGAAAGGGGATTTATTTTGTGAGGTTTTGTTTTTTTGTCATTTGTGTGTCGAAGCTCTGTGTTGTCCTTACCCCACTGCCCCCTCTGTGTTAACCAGTTTGTAAGGCATGAGAGGGTAATAAAACATACCAGACACCGAAAAGCCCCAAAAACACAACTCACAGATGTTGTTATGTTATGAGATAATTTCAGAGATTGAATGGGGTGAAAAGGCTGGATTTGTTATAAAAGGGAATACCTATGGAAGCTTGTTCTGTGAGCAACACCATGACTTCATTACCATGTCAATTCTGGGAAAAGGCGCTGATCAAACACAGCAGTTGGCTGGATTCATATGGAGCCAGGGAGACCCTGGATGAATAGTGAATAGAAAAAAACTGCTGGAATCTGCTCTTACTTTGTTCCCATAATGACCAGTGTAAAAGACCTGAGAGTAGCTCTGCACAGATGGTCTAAAGAGGTACGCAATGGCAGGATTTAGTTTGCTTTTAATCTCGCCTGTCTGTTTTTTGTGCCTGTCTGCATTCTCTGTGTCAAACTACTTTTAGTGTTCTACCCATTTTTTATCCAACAAAGTACGTGCTTCTCGGAGAAAGAACTTAGGATACATAAAGCATCGCACAGCTGGTCCACACAGAGTTGGCATCAGAATGGCGCTAAGATGTAAGACACATTTCCTTACAAACACACTATATTTAATATAATGTATTTTCAATTACATATATAAAGGGAGCCAGTGGATCTAATTTGAAGCTGAATCTAAAACAGCACGGGTTAGAGTTTGGGCCAAAATAAAAAAAAGAAATAAAAAAAAAACCCTTAACACTCCCACCGTTCATAAAAACAAGTCAAACTTCTGAGCAACTACAATTTAAAAGGGGAAGGATGATTTGCATGTGTGCGTTGGGAGAGAATCTGTGTTCTAAAACTTGGTGAGTTACAATACTTGTTGCAATAGTCAAATTCAGTAAGAATTACATTTTTAAAATTCTGAATTAATCACCAGTGATTGACATGCAGGGTGAGAAGGCTCAAGTACTGCAAAGTAAGTGAAAGGACAAGAGCAACAAAAGAAAAAAGATTTTCCTATTCTATAGGGTCTTTATTTCTTTAATCGAGGTGACAGTGTTCTGATGAGTACTCCCACAAAAGTGCTGTGTGTATGTACTCTATCCTATGAATACTCAGAAAGGGTTTTCGTTAACTGGTCAGTATAAATTATAATTTTAATGCATTAGAACGCTGAGCAATATTTTACTACTGTAAGCAGTCCAATCGTATAAAGAACCCAGGCCAAGTTCTTTCACACCAGTGCAGTGTTATAATCGGTTGCTTTTTGTATTCAACTAATGAAAACAAGTTTCAAATTGAAATCTTAGCCAGTGACTAGAATATGACCAGAGTTACTTGTGACCAGAATTAATTAATGGCACCCACCTGTCTATTATAAAATTCAGGTTTTTACGAGACTAAATAAACATTAGACATGCTTTATAACATTTTACATATAGATACTGTCTTTCATAAATGTATTTTATCAAAGTTGGATGCAAGTTAAAGTACAACTGTTTCTTTAATGTGACCCGGAGAAGATAATGACCTACAACCTTAAGGTGTGATGTCATGCACCTGTGGAACAGATTAAAGGCATTGCTTTGGTGGATGCATGTTCAGGTCACTGGGTCTGAGATGTGATAAACTCAGATATTTATTCTTTATGTATCCTGTGTGCACCAGGTACAAATGCATTTATCTATGACTAGTGGAACAAGTCTGAAACATTAATAAAGTTGTATAGTTAGATTGGTTAGAATAGATTACACCAGTAATATCTGAATGGTAGAACCCAACTATTGTTGAATCCTTAAATTGTCTTTTTTGCCCTAAATATCAAGTGACCTTCCTATACATATATAAAATAATAAAAATGTATTTTCTCACCCCTCCTGGGTGGTACATTTATTCATCATTGTTGGGTACCCTACCAGAGGCCTGGGAGTTTAAGGGTTCTGTGCAGTAGCTTAGCTGTCCTTGAACTGCACTCTTCTGGACCGTGATCTCAGATGTCCCACCTGGAATCTGTTGAAGCCACTCCCTCAACTTTGGAGTCACAGACCCGAGTGCTCCTATCACAATTGGGACTACTACTGCCTTCACCTTCCACATCCTTTCTAGTTTTTCTTTCAGTCCTTGTTATTTGTCCACCTTCTCATGTTCCTTCTTCCTGATGAAAGGCATTGCTTTGGTGGATGCATGTTCAGGTCACAGGGTCTGAGATCTGATAAACTCAGATATTTATTCTGTATGTATCCTGTGTGCACCAGGTACAAATGCATTTATCTATGACTAGTGGAACAAGTCTGAAACATTAATAAAGTTGTATAGTTAGATTGGTTAGAATAGATTACACCAGTAATATCTGAATGGTAGAACCCAACTATTGTTGAATCATTACATTGTCTTTTTTGCCCTAAATATCAAGTGACCTTCCTATACATATATAAAATAATAAAAATTGATTTTATCACCCCTCCTGGGTGGTACATTTATTCCTCATTGTTGGGTACCCTACCAGAGGCCTGGGAGTTTAAGGGTTCTGTGCAGTAGCTTAGCTGTTCTTGAACTGCACTCTTCTGGACCGTGATCTCAGATGTCCCACCTGGAATCTGTTGAAGCCACTCCCTCAACTTTGGAGTCACAGACCCGAGTGCTCCTATCACAATTGGGACTACTACTGCCTTCACCTTCCACATCCTTTCTAGTTTTTCTTTCAGTCCTTGTTATTTGTCCACCTTCTCATGTTCCTTCTTCCTGATGTTATAGTCACTGGGTATTGCCACATATATTCAATACATTGGTAAATACAGATCTGTGCACACCCGTCAAGCCACAAGACTTGCTTTTCCTGCAGAAATCTTAAATTTGCTGTGATTTTACTACTGCAAGGGTTTCTGGGCATATGCAAATTAGTTCTACAAAGAATCACATTTTTGCCTCATTATTCCATTTTAAACATGGATTCTTTAGAGTTTATTTTTGCTGTATATAACAGTTTTGAAACACAACTCAGAAAGAGGTGCAAAGTCAGTGAACCACTCATGGACAGCCATTTCGCTGTTGATGCAACTCATCAGCATGAAGTTGGTTACTGGTTTGCTTTTGAGGCTTGGTGTTACTTGCGGAGCACAAGCCAAGAAAATTATGGTGGAGAAAAAAGTGATCATTTTCTTGGTTTGTGAAGTCAGTGCATAGTGGATAGTCAGTGGATAGTCAATCAATTATTAAAAACAGATTTGCAAACACCAGTTGAGCCATAAGACTTGTTTTTCCAATCTTACATTTGCAGTGATGTTACTATTGCAAGGGATTCTGGGTGAGCATGTGCAAATGAGTCTTAAGTGTTATGGATTAAAACGGCCACAAGCTTAAAACCTGTCTGGTCAAGAGTAGATCTCCAGCTGGTAATGTGCCAGTTGGCCAACTTTGTTTTAAAATATATACTTATGCAAGATACAGTGTACTGGAATGATAAGTGTAAAACCATTGAAAATGAAAATAGGACACATGTAATCACTGTATGTTTATCATGATGTCTTGATACAAATAAAGAATTTAAAAAATATATATATACTTACCTGCAGATCTCTCCCTCCACCTGCGAAGGTGTCTGCCATAGTTCTAAGTAATTGCCCGGTATATTTTGTGGGACACTGCCTTGTCTTATGGCAGACTGAGGACACCAAATTTGTGGTCTTTACATAGGAGATCAAGAAAACACTTGAGAAAAATATATGCTAACACATTGTTTTGCACTATGTATCAATTCAATGTTATTTCTAATTAAGTGACAAGTCATATCCTTTTGGACCAGATCAGTCTATGGAAGCTTTACACATGGTGTTCACGGTTACACGCTGAACTATGAGACATCACCAAACGGAATGAGAAGGTGTAAGGATAGAGCATGAGTTCTGAAGTGTTGGAAATTCAGTCATGTTTATGCTGCCTTTGCTTTAAGGATGTGGTATAGTTCTAACAATAGCAATGAATGGAAAAAAAACTAACCAAAATAATCTTAAAACTCTGCAACTTTTGATCTCTTACTAGATATTGTTGTAAAATTAGATCAAACAGCTTACTTAAAATACATACAGGGTATGAACCAGTGGGCGCGTTCTACATTCCGAGGGCTTGTGGTAAATGCCCCTCTTTGGGCGTTATTCACTAAATGGTAAGATATTTTTAGGGCAATCAAGGTGCGCTTTTTGAACTGCGCTATTTGGAACCAAACTTTGCAGCTCCGTTGTCAACTTGTATTAAATAATAATGCTGTTAATCTTAAAATAAGATTAATATGCTTTAATTTGTTATGCAATATTTAGAGTTTTAAAACAGGTAAACGCAAAATAAGTCACTAGCTACAATTCTTTACACTTCAGTACACATGCAGCATTTAAAAATGGTTCAGTCATTAACACATGTTTTTGATATATTATATGAAAAGATTATATATTTTTAAAAACTGTTCATCTGTGAATGTCCACATACTTGTGTCTCAAGCAGAAAGGATGGACTTTGAGTTCTGGAGAAATGGCAGGATTTTTTGTTAAAATGTGCAGCACCCATGGTATTTTTGCACCATAATCACCACAATAGTTAGGGCACTCAGAAAGTGCCTCCCGTGGCTGTCTAATTGACAGCCACTGGAAGAGGTCTAAGTCCTGCAATTTAATTATTACAGCTTCTTACAAACTTCAATGTTTTACATAGCAGGACTAAGGGGGGCAGGGGTGCTGCACCCAGATCACTTTAATGAGCTGAAGTGGTCTGGGTGCCTATAGTGTCCCTTTAAGAGATTATCCATTCTGGTTCATTGTGAGTACCTGTACTGAAGATCCTGACTGTATCTCTCATAAGGCTCAGCCACTACATTTCCAGCATCGGTGAGGATTAGGGGGTACACCCAGCACTCTCACGGCACAGGATACAGCTCAGTGTACACCACTGTACTCTGCACATTGATGGTGTGTGCTGTTATAAACTGCATTAAAATAACCCTACACTCTTGTAATGAAGCACATTCACGGCATTGTATTATAACATGCCACAGTTTTAAAGAGAATCTCACAGCAGCCATGCAGACATTATAATGGTGATATTACGTCACCAGCAACATGTTCTAATCTTAATTATTCAGAAAAAAAAGCTAAAGATTCCAGTGCTTGGCTTATTATGGGAACAAATGACTGTTTACTCCCCTACATTCATGCTATAAACACAGAGGTTACGTGCCTTTATGTGTTGGGCTCAGTAGCATCCTTACAAGTGCCAATACAGTAAATCAAAAGGCTCCCTGGCATTATCTGGTTTCCTTTCTGGCTTTAAAAGTCAGAACAGATGTCACAAGAGAGGACAAAATGGATTTCACCCATCGAGAGTAGCTTTTTCTTGCCATCTTTACTAAGAAAGCCCTTGAAATGCTAATGTACACAGTTTGTGTTGCTGGGAGTACATAGAGATGGTGGGAAACAGCTCTGAGTCCAACAAAACCTTTTGTTATTAATCAAGAAAATCTGCTCCACCGAAACAGGAAAGTACTTGAGACAGTGTAGCCACTTGCAATGCTCAGATCTCTATAGCAATCACCACTGAACAAAAAATGCGACAAACTATTTGGCGGGCTGTATGGGAGATGCAAGCCCCACTCATTTATTTTCTCTAACTGCGCGTTCATCGCTCAGAGTTTTTGTCTTGTGGAATGTAAAAGTACAGGGAGAACAAGCCAACCTTTTTTTTTACTTTGTTACATTTTTTTTTATACTATCATTTATTTAATGTATTAGATGTGTCCCTCTCGGTTGCTTTCATTCCAACTATTACATTATTGTTTGGGTTTACAGTTATTCTTTCTGTATAGATGTGGCAACTGTGTTAGGACTATAAACAAAGTACTTTATTTTACATTAGCGACATGGTTTGATTGACCAAGTTAGAGATAAATATTGTAGTCCCATTAATAGCCAAGACAGTGTAAAATCAGAATGGCCGCTCATCCCGCTATATACTTTGGGCTTTATTCTCGTGATAATGCGTCATTCTGAACTCACAACGGACTTTTACAATTTAGGTCAAAATTCATTTCTAAATTGACGTTAAATTTAGAAACTACCATTTTTCTCATATTAGTGAAAGCAACATATCGAGGGGTTCTTTTTATTATAAACTTATTATACAAATTAGTTGCTAAAGGTGCACTGCAGGCTAAACCTAAAGAAATACTAAAGCATCAGGAATACAAATCGCAGTTTTATAGAATCACAAATCAAAAGGAACGCGCTTGTCCATTGCGTGGTTCACTTAGCTCATGATTCAACTATGTTTCGGCTCAGAGTTTGAGAACTCGTATGATCACTCAATTTGCACAAATCGGACATTGCAGTTGGATATGAAACAAATTAAATTAATCTCCAAGTCCGGTGGCAAAAAAGAGAGAATTTTAACATTTCAACCCATAATCAGTGAGCACATACTGTGTGCTCTCATGGATAAAATGTTTAGATAAATATGTAAACAAGGGATCACACGACAGCCTTTTATTCCTCTTCCTATGTGGAATGGAGGGTGAATAAGTAAATATAGGATTTACAAAAACCTCTCAACCATTCCCGGAGGCTTTAGGATGAGAATTTTTTTTTATAATTCTTTATTTAGTTTTGTAAAGTTTTTCAGTTGTACAGTAAAGGGTGAAAAATACATCATAACATTGGCTTGTAACAATACACTGAATATTGTGGAGTATAGTACATGACAGCATCCTGATTTAACATACAGTACAGTGCACACGTTTAAACAAGTAATAAACCTTAAATTAAATTAGGATTAACATAACTGATAACCGATTTTGGACTCACATTACAGCATCATTAATAATTGTGTGTGGCAAGGCTAAGTCCTAGGCTACTGGGTTAGGGATAGGGTATTGGCATCTAGAATTTGGGGTTAGTCCCCACAATATCACCAGAGAAGGAACTTGTGGGTTTAGGTGTAGAGGAACGGCCGTTACGTAGGTATGTTCTTAGGTCTCACCATCTGCCCTTCGGGTCGCTTGATGCGGCAGACCCCAGGGGGCAGAGGATCATTGTTTTCTGAGTTGCTGGCAGGGTGGTAGTGAGTGGTTTCTTTTGGTGTGCATAGCTCCCGGCGTTGAGTCTACAGGGTTGGCTTCTGGCTGTAGTGAAATCCGCCATGTCGGCCACGTGGAGCAGCGTGTGGGACAAGTTGTCCTTCCTGGCGATTAATTGGAATGGGTGCCCCCACATGTGTTGCCAGCCCTGTTGAGTAAGGACTGTGGTCAGTGGCTTGAGTGTCATTCTTTTCCTCAGGGTAGAGGGGGCCAAATCCTGAAAGAACTGGATGGTGTGGCCTTGCACCTGGGCGGGGTGGGGGAGGGTGTCCGCTCTAGCGAGGGACATGAGGCTTTCCTTTGTGGAGAAATACATCAATTTTAGTACGACGTCTCATGGTGCTGTGGTAAATAGTACTGGGGGGCGCAGGGCCCTATGGGCTCTTTCTATGGTGAGCTCCTGTTCTGATGCATCTGGGAGCAGAGACTGAAACATTTCCCTTATAGTAGGGAGCAAGATGTCACGGATTCCGGCATCCCCTGGAGCCTTATATTATTCCGTCGTGAGTAGTTATTAAGGTCTTCCAGATCGTCTTCAGGGTATTGCATCTTATCATTTAGTCAGGTGAGTTCTTGGTCGTGAAATTGGGATCTGTTGGAGATTTTGGAGAGGTGAGTTTTGGCCTGGCTTGTCCAAGAAGAAAGCGCTTCAAGATCGTCTCGTAGGCCTGTAATCTATTTTTCTAGTTCTGCCGCTGTACATGCGTTGATGCCGCTAGTGGCTTCTTTTAGCAGCTTGCGGAGGTCCCCTTTTGTCAGTGGGTGCTTCTGGGTCTGTGTGCATTTCACTGTCCTCGGAGTCTAAACCCGTGTCTGTTAGGCCTTGTGACAAAGATGGCGGCCGTAGATTTTTAGGTGCTCGGAACATCTTGGCAACTGAGAGTGTCAAATCCCTTTTTTTTCTTGTTGCCTCCCATCAGGTATGGAGTTTAGGGGGAAGGGACACCATCAGGGGGTGACAACCATGACGGTTGTCACGGGTCCGGTGGTCCTGGGGGGCCCGGACTGCTTTGGCACATATGCACATATATGTAGCGGTGATTGCTATATATATGTGCAGCCGTGGGCCCCCGGCTCCCTATACTTGCAGAGGGGGCCCAGCGGACTGCAAGTGTACTCACAAGCTCTTCCCTCTCTCTAACTCCCGCTAGACCCGCGGCCGTCAGAGCGTTGCCATGGGTTACCATGGCAACACGCCGCGCTCGCGGGAGTTACAGAGAGGGAAGAGCTTTTAAGTACACTTGCAGTCCGCTGGGCCCCCTCTGCAAGTATAGGGAGCCGGGGGGCACCACCATGCCACCGGACCACCAGGGATAATAGAATCTCCGCCCTCCCTGGACCTGGACATTTTTTACTTTTAAAGTGGTGGTGGGGGGCTGCTCCATTTACAGTACATGCATACACTACACTAACACACACACACTCTGCATTCACTACACTAACACACACACACACACACTATGCATTCACTACACTAACACACACTCTGCGTACACTACACTAACACACACTCTGCATTCACTACACTAACACACACACTCTGCATTCAATACACTAACACACACTCTGCATACACTACACTAACACACACACACTCTGCATTCACTACACCAACACACACTCTGCATTCACTACACTAACACACACACACACTCTGCATTCATTACACTAACACACACTCTGCATTCACTGCACTAACACACACTCTGCATTCACTACACTGACACACACTCTGCATCCATTACACTGACACACACTCTGCATTCACTACACTGGCACACACTCTGCATTCACTACACTGGCACACACTCTGCATTCACTATACTGGCACACACTCTGCATCCACTACACTGACACACACTCTGCATTCATTACACTGACACACACTCTGCATCCACTACACTGACACACTCTGCATTCACTACACTAACACACACACTGCATTAACTATACACACAGCATCCACTGCACAAACATCCTGTATTCACGGTTCACACAATACATGCACCACACATTCAAACAGTCTGCATTCACTATACAGAGACACTGCATCTAATACACACACCACATCCACTACAGAAACTGCATCCACTAAACACACTGCATCTAGTACACACAAACACTACATCCACTATACAAACACACACTACATCCACTACACAAACACACTTTGCGTTCTCTATACACACTGCATCCGCTACACAAACACACACTCTGCATTCACTGCACAAACAGTATCTTATACACACAAACACTACATCCATTACACACATTCTTATTCACTTCCACTATACACACCACATTCAGTCCTGCATCTTTTGCAGCGGACTAGGTAGGAGTCCTGTGGGCGGACTCGTGGGTGGGCTGGGCAGAGGGGGGGTGGGAGGGGGGTAGACCTTGTGCTTTGTCAGGTGGCGGCACCATTAGGGGATGTCTGCGTGCCTGAGGGTGTTGAGGTGTGGAATATCTTTTGTAGAATCACGAATGGTTGCAGATTTAATCCCGGGGGAGAGAGAGGTCATTGCTCACTTGTCTGGTTCCATTGACAGACAGATTCCGCCCCTAATGAGGATTTTTTTGAATGACCAGAAGTTGACCGATCTCCTAGTTTATGAGTTTATAATTTCCATTCAGGAATCACCAAAATTCCCTGATGAATTCAAATCCCACCATCTCTGTTGTACTGAACCAAAGGACGTCCACGTTTATTACTACTGTAACATGTTAAAACTGGGCAGCTTCCCTTGCCCATCCCATTATTAATAGTCACACCGTTTTAGTATGACTTCCAACCTGGGTTCAGCTGGGGGCCCATAGATATATCTGAACTAAACCTGGAGGTGCTTAATTCGCCAGATAAAAGTGATCAGCTGATGCTCTCAGCCAATGAACTAGCCCTTTATTGCTTAGCTAGGAGAGCTAATGAAAGATCCTGCTAGGCAGAGTCTAGTTCTCCTTAGGAAGAAGTGGAGGCAGGGAGTGGTTCCCCATGGACCCCAGTTAAGCAGAATGGTTAAGGAGCCAAAATAAAATAGTTTGACTCCTTACACTGGGATAGCACCAGTGCACTCCTGGCACCATAACCACTGCAGCACACTGTTGTGGTTATGGTGCATGGAGTGTTGCTTTGATAGGGATAGTAAAAATAAGGAATTTTGTCACGGAAGGCTTATATCTGGTAGAATTGAGTTGGAGAACCATGAAGGTATTTTAGCGTAAAATACAGTACAGGAAGTGTATTTTTCATGAATAACCCACAATGTCTACAATTGCTAACACACAGCTGAGAAGACAGTAATCGCTGAATGTTCTTATTTCCTCTACACTGTACAGACATCCAGTATCTGTTTATCATCATTAATTCATTACACATTGTGTCTGTCTTCACACTGTGTTTCTTTAAACATTATAACTACCTTATTATTTTTGCCTATTTATTAAAGTGACTCTATCACCTCAAACTTACCTTTCTCCTATTGTTTCCTCTTCTCTTCCTCTTTCCCAATCGGCTCTTCTTTTCTTCATTTCTGATCTATTTCTTTTTAAAACCTATGACAAAGTAGGGACTACTTTGTCTTATGTATTTTGCCTACGCTTAACATTTGTGACAAAGGGGTGGAGATTAAAGCAAGCTCCGCTTCCTTTGGCAAGATTACTTTCCCAAAATACTCACCTCTATCATCTCTATCCTGTTCTTCATCAGTTACCTCGTTCGATTTTCGAGCGTCGTGCATGCCCAGTTCAATTTTTATCACTCACAGCTTACTGGTCATGCGTGGACGTCTCCAAACTCCAAAGTGCTCACACCCCTCACATATTGTGGGCAAGAGATGGCAGTGACATCATGTTACTGCCAACAATTAGAAGATGGCGGCACCATGAATGACGATCCGGCACCACAAAGATTGCAAAGTTTAAGGTACGGTGGGGTGAATTGGGAGCAAATAAACACTAATTGGGGACACTGAAGATGTAAGACTTTGGGGAAGGGGGAACGTAAAAATATAATATATCCATTATAGAGCCGCTTTAAGTTCCAGCATTCAGGACTGTACAGCGAGGGGATCAGCAGAGTCCTGGAATAATTACTGATTATACTACCGCTGTATGTGTAAATCTCTGTTAACATATTTCCAGCCCAGTAATCTATTTACCATATACTTACTATTTTTGTTTGATCTTAAAGGGGACTGCACCTTTATCCGACTTTAGCAAGAAAAACCTGTTTTAGCAGCAGCATTGTGAACATCTGTTTCCTCTCAGAATAAAATCTAGAGTCCCCTTTTATCGGGGAAATAAACGCAAACTGTGTGCTTTGACGTGTTCGTTTTTAAATCATTTGATAAACTGGGGAAAAAAAAAAAAAACCTTAATGTAGATTTTAATCTTTAATGCTAAAATCAGACCTTTACTGACTGTACCTTTGTTTTTTATCCTACTTGTTGAACGTAAATGACAGCACTGTATAAGATATTACATCAAGTTACAAATATTGTGTTACTTTGTATCACTGAATACGTTTGTTTTTTTGTTATGTAAACATTTGAAAATTTTATTCCACTAAAATGTATACGAAAAGAAATCACCAATATATATATATACACTATTGTGATTGCAAGGAACATTTTCCCTATTTTTAAAGGCATATTACGTATATTTAGTATGTCCATGGATGATTTTTTTACACTAGCTGGGGGACGAGCTGAACAGGCGGAGATTTGGCAATATACTGAAACTGATGCAGAAAGGATCAGATGGGATGCAACTACATCTGATCTTCCCAATACCACTTCTTTACGCGACATTTACTTTGAGCTCCTTAGATTGAAAAAAAGAGAGACCGATTTGGATCTACATGGACTATTTTTGTCTGAATATCATCGGAATCTCCAGATCCCAAGGGGTTTTAGGGTGAGCAATATACCAACCATTGGGAGATTAAAACCAGGGGTCTGTAAAAAGTGGACCTCTGTACTAAATAAATGCTCACTTGATTTAATGTTAATCATCATAGAGGATGTAAAGGAAGATCTTATCCAGATAAGAAGACGCATAACGGAATTGGAAACTCGGCAAGCTATTCTGCTAGCCACACCTGAGGCTACTCCAACACTATTGAAATTGGAAAACAGTGTGAAGATATACAAAACGGACCTCATCCGCTTCAAGAGAGATAAACAAGTTAAAGTGGCAGCTGATTACAAAGAGCATAGAGTCTACAAGTGGCTAAGTGGCACCAGTGACCGTCCCAGATTTGCGAGAAAGAAAAGGTATATACAGAAACCTAAACAATTTACAATTGACAAAACCTCTGGGGAATCCAGCTCTGAATCTGACCACAACAGGGAGATTGGAGAGGAGAGAATTGCAAGAACATCACAAGTGCAACCTTTTTTAGAAAATACAGTCCAAGACCACTTGGGCATACAAACACGTTATCGGAACAGAATCACAACCTCAGAAGACGGACGATCACTAGACGTGGACAGAAGGGGAGAACCTTCTGGGGCAAGAGGCAAACCTCCACGCCAGAGGAGATAATACCGATTTTCAATTTATCCTCTAGGGTCCTGACGGCAGCAGAAATGAAATTATTAAGCAAGGGGTTGTCGTTTGTACCCACAGCCAGACCGAATGCATTGGATTGGGAAGTTGAACTATATAAATTCGGAAGATCAATGCGACTTAAGGATTACTTCAAAAATAAACCAACTCCATTGGTGAATCCACCGATACCATTCAAGAAGAAAAGCACCTTTGACCCTATGCCCAATCAAGCTACTATAAAAACCTTTTTGAGATCAGTATACAAGGAAACTACAGACCATTTGGGAACCATACACCCATACCGTTCCAACTGCTCTAAACAGGATAGGGATACTATCAAATCCTTGGCTACCGATAGGAACATTGTCATCAGACAAGCGGACAAGGGTGGCGGGATCGTCATCCAAGACTACAGTGACTACAGATTGGAAATTGTAGACCAACTATCTGACTCCAACACTTACTTGAAACTACAGGGAGACCCTACCATTCAAGTTAACACATTGATTGAAAATGCTCTGCAGAAGGGCTTGGAGAATGAAGTAATTGACAGGGATCTCTGGGAATTTTTGCATCAGTCCAACCCCAGAACACCAGTGATCTATACACTCCCGAAGGTCCACAAGAACCTCCAGAAACCTCCGGGAAGGCCAATCGTCTCGGCAGTTGGGGGCATCTTAGAGCCTTTGGCAAGATGGCTGGATTTTCTATTTAAAGAATCTATAGAGTCATTACCAACGTACATTAAGGATACTCCTAACTTCATTAAACTCATTTCCTCTGTGGAGTTACCAATAGAACCGACTGCTCTGGTAACATGTGATGTTAAAAGTCTCTACACTATCATACCCCATATGGGGGGGATACAAGCTATGAGACAAATACTTCAGGATTCAACGAAATACGAGGGACCCTCCATTGATTATGTTTTGGAAATTTTGGAATTAGTCCTCACTCAAAACTATTTTCGTTTCGAGTCAAGTTGGTATAGACAGATAGCGGGCACGTCCATGGGAGCATCCATGGCTCCAA
Organism: Pelobates fuscus; assembly: GCF_036172605.1. Classification (NCBI taxonomy): domain Eukaryota; kingdom Metazoa; phylum Chordata; class Amphibia; order Anura; family Pelobatidae; genus Pelobates; species Pelobates fuscus. Next base: position 57,736,051 of record NC_086318.1, read on the forward strand.
TGTATGCCAATGGCTATATGTTTTGCTTTGAATCACGATATATTCTGGAACCCTTTCTTGATAACATCATATTATACGGACGATATATCGATGATATTTTCATGATCATTAGGGGGGACATCAGTACTGCAGAGAGTATGGTACGCAACATCAACTCCTGTACGCCTAATGTGCAATTGACCATGACCGTCGATCCGTTGACTGTAGACTTTTTGGATGTACGAGTTTACAAAGAAGGCAACAAGTTGGCTTATACACTATATTCAAAACCTACGGATAGGAATACGCTCCTACAAGCTAGTAGTTTCCATCCCAAAGCATTGAGGGAATCTTTACCGTATTCGCAATTCCTTAGGGTGTTAAGGAACAACTCCAACAAAGTAAAAGCTGAAGCTCAACTGAGTGATATGTGGGAAAAGTTCCGACAACGTGGCTACAGCAACTACATACTACAGAAGGCATTGGACAAATGCCAACAAAATTGTCCTACATCGGATAAATCGACCATGGAAAGATTGGTGTTCCCAACAACCTATTCAACGGCTTCCCTACAATTCAAAGAAATCATTAACCAAAATTGGAGAATTTTGAAAAACGACGTCACACTGCCGGAGCAGTTTCGGCACCCGCCAATGATGTGCTACAAGCGAAACAAAAGCCTTAAGGACCTATTGGTCAGAACGGACCCCACGCACTGTTACCTACAAGAAGAAAAAGTGATGAACCCAGGTTGTTACAGATGTTTAGGATGTGTCACTTGTGGACACATGCTACCCGGGAAATTCTTCACCCACCCCCACACTGGAAAAAAGTACATTATCAAGCATCGATTGACTTGTACTACCGACTTTGTGGTGTACAAACTAAGCTGCCCTTGTGGGTTAACGTATATTGGAAAAACCGACCTACCATTACGTGAACGTATCCGGAATCATAGGTCGAACATCAGAGTGGCGTATAGGGACCAGAAGTCAGACCTTCCTGTGGCTAAACATTTTTTGGAACAGGGACATACGTTACCAACTTTAAAATTGATGGCCATTGATCACGTTCCAGCTCCACGGAGAGGAGGGGACAGGAAAAAAATGTTGCTCCAACGTGAACTTTTTTGGATAAGGACTCTGAGAACCGTATATCCAAACGGCCTTAATGAAAAATACAGCTTATCGGCATTTCTATAATATGTGGACAACATGTGATGCTCACCCTGGGGGATAGGCATACATGTTTAAATGTCTCCACTGTACCTGTTTGTACTATATACAAGGACTGATGGTCACGAATAAGGGGTGATTGTGAGCCCACCCTTGGGGAGAGGCCGATCACTTACCTTTAGTGACTTGGTAGTAGTGATATTGATCGCTATTGTCTGGCATTAAGAACATGTGTCATGCAGACTTTCCTTTATTTATAATAGTATTATCAAGTAGTCCTTATGAGACCATATCAAATACAGAATCCTCCATATTGTCCGTATCATGCAAATTGGTTAAGAGTTGTAGAGTATGGTCTATCTTTTTGGACCATGTTACAATTAATTTTTATTGGAGTAGAGTATGGAATAGGATGTATATTTAGCTATGTTTAGTATGCATTATAAGGATATTTCCACTATATGGTAATGACCAATGTCTGGTATTGATATGCAGTCTGTATTCACTGGTTCACGTTGAATTTGTGGTTCTAGGATAACTGTTTGAGGATTAATGGATAGACAATTAGGACTTTTTGAGATGATGGGAATTATGGGAGTAGGAGTCCGTTGTTTGGTCTGGTTACAGCATCATGACAGCCAGTATAACACATTGACAGTTTCTTCCTGAAATTATTTCACTATCTGTATAGTGCACTAAAACATTATTCAATGTATTTGGATCCCTTGTTTTGCATTAACCGTTATGTATGCCCGCTTAGTATCATTACGACTATCTTCTTTGATGAATATTAGAATGTGGTCATTCCGATCTTCAATATATTTAAAAGTTTAACTTTGCCTGTTTAGGATCCCTATTGACAGTACAGCTGCAGCTTCTATTTCATTTACAGGGTTGTTTTTAAAGTGTTTATTATTTGTATATACAGATATCCATGGCAACGACTCCGGGGTTGCGTCATTTGAGCGCGACACCACGTGGCTTGCGACTCGCGTCATCAGCCCGCGGCAGTCTCGTTCCGGTCGCCCTGAGAGTCGGATGCAACACAGGTGGGGGTAAGTAAGCATTATGTCTTATGCTATATAACATGGGGGTATTGTTTGTTGTGTGTTGTGTCCTGAGGAAAGCCTGAGTATATCGGGCTGAAACGTTGACCGTTTTATTTTGACCGAATAAAAGTTATTTTTTAAGAAGTCCTTGGAGTGCTTTCCGTTTTCACTTAGCTTTATATATATATATATATATATATATATATATATATATATATATATATATATAAAAATATATACACACACCGGTATATAAAAAAACATAATTCTGTCTGCTGACACATTACAGCCACGAGGAAAAATTTTAAAATGATGACTCCTTTGTTGTTGCAAAATATTGTGTGTCCTAAATAAAACTGGAACACTTTACGTGTCCTGTAGCCACAATAGTTCAGAATGACTGTTTCTTTTAGTCTACAGTTTTTTAAAGCTACTCATTTTCCTACAATATTGGTGGCTACCCTAACAGAGGTACAGAGAATTACTGCACGCTGTACTTTCAATACATTACATGACTGAACCTTCTTTAATAACCTCGCACCTAATAAAAGTTTAATTATCTTACCAGTTAATCTGAAACAAGGAATTGTAAATAAAGCTTTCAAAACAATGCAAATGCAAACTGACCTGGTGTGAAGCATGCTGGGAAGTAGGTAAGTGATACGTGCGCCATATTGTTGCACCTTGAATAGAAGCAGAAAGTCCTCCTGTGATTGGCTACACCATATCTTGCCATATTTGTCCTGTAATATGGTACATGCTTATTGAGTGGTAATGTTTCTTTTTGCATGTTATTAAATAATTGAGACTTATGGGCTATTTAGGTAGCACAACACTAGCCAAATTTTGCTTCTGACGTCTTAATTTAGGTGTGTGCTCATTAGTCAGAAAGTTGTGGTGATGCGAGTAACGTCCAGTACAGTGTGACCAGACCTAAATTGGACCCTTAGTGGATACATTCCAACGTCTAAACCAGGGGTAGTCAACCTGGTCCCTACAGCCCACTAGTGGGGAGTTTGGGATTTTAGGTGGGCGGTGGTGGGTTCTGCAGAAAATGTCCGATGGGCCTCGATGGCTGTGGGCCAAGGTCCTTTTATCTCCTCTGCCGGCTCACGCAGAGCCAGCTTTGCTGTAAGCCTTCTCAGGCTGGTGAGGAGATCAAACATCTCCCTCACCGGTCCCCTGGCACTTAGTTCCAGCAGAGGGAGAGAAGGTCCTGGAAGGCTCTGTTTTCCTCCTGCGAGCAGACTGGTCAGAGTGTTGCCGTGAGCTACCATGGCAACGCTTCGATACAGTGCTGTGCTTGCAGGAGGACAGGAGAGTCAGCCTGCAGCCTAAGGAGCTACATGCTAAAGTGAACATGCCACCACTGGACCACCAGGGCTTACAGCATTATCTCCCCCTCCCTGGTAAAAAGTAAGAAGGGAGGGGGAGACATTAAGATAGATTTTCACATCTCACCTACCTACACACAGCATAGACCCTATGCAGCCTTTACACATACACACACACTACACCCCACACACACTGCCCCCCCACTCACACTGTACTCCTCACACACAGACTGCTCCCTCACACATACACACACACTGCCCCCTCACCCACACACCACTCCCTGACACACACTGCACCTCTTACACACACTGCAACCCCCACTCACACTGTACTCCTCACACACACTGCCTCACATTGCACCCATCACACACACTTCACCCGTGTCTCTGACACACAGACACACACACACACACACACATTGCCCCCTCACACACACTGCCCTATCACACACACTCCATCCTTCACACACACATCACCTCTAACACACACACTGCACTCCTCACACACACACACATACAGCATCCATCACACACATTGCACCCTTCACACTCACTGCACCTCTCTCTCTCTCTCTCACTCACACACACACACATACTACACCCTTCACACACACACACACACACACAGCACCCTTCGCACACAGCACCTCACAGACACCCATAGGAAAAAAGAAAAAAAAACACAAATTACATATTTAAAAAAAAAAAAAAACATCTATAAAACTAGTTACTGCGGCACTGGTGGGCGGTAAGGAAATTTTACCATCAACAAAGATACAAAAGTGGGCGGTAGGTATTAAAAGGTTGACTTACCCTGGTCTAAACAATCCACCAAAAAACAAACAAACCTAAATAATTGTAAACCACTTCATGGAAAAATCAAATGGTTAAACAAACATGGAAAAGTTGATATGGATTGTAAATGGAAGAAATTGAAAAGGTGTAGAAACATATGATACCTAATTTTAACCACTTATGGATGAATAGGAAGTGCTGAATCTATCATAATAAACCTGAAACTATGGTAAAGGTAGTAAATTAAAGATATAGTCCTTCCCTAAATTAATGATGCACATTCTACATCTGGTAAAAAATAGCAAATTCTAAAATCGGATCATCTTGCAAATGCACACTTTTATTATACTAACCTGGACTGGATGTTCTGATGACCTAAAGTGATATAGTATCCAGGGCTTTATAATCTGGCGATCTAATGGGATATAATGACTTGGCTCCATGATTTGGTGATTTAATTTGATATAATGACCTGGGCTCCATGATCTAAGGCTCTAATGGGATATAATTACCAGAGCTTGTGCATGCTCTGGTAATCTCTCGCACGGATTACTATAATTCTCTCCTAGTTGGTCTCCCCAGAAGCCGAACTGCCTCGCTACAATTGGTAATGAATGCTGCCACCAGGCTGATCTTTCTCACTCCTCCCATACCTGTATCCTATAGGTGTCAATTCAAAATGCTAACCCTTACCTATAATGCTCTAACCAACTCTAGCCCCTCTTACATTTCTTCCCTGATTCATAGATATGCCCCTTCCTGGTCTCTCCACTCTGCTAGTGAGCTTCTCCTGTCAGCTGCTCGCACCCTTACTGCTAACTTGCGCTTGCAGGACTTCTCGCGGGCAGCTCCCTTCCTTTGGAACAGCCTGCCTACCCCCATCAGACTCTCCTCTAGTCTTCAATTGTTTAAGAAGTCCCTCAAAACACATCTGTTCAGAAATGCTTATGGACTCCCAGAGTAACTTACGGTATCTATATTTTTTCAAATCTGTATCTTGTTCTCCTAAAGAGCCATACTCCCCACTCTCCTCCAGTTATGATACTTTTTCACCTTGTTTGGTGGCTGTCACCCTTGCTGCCCTGTTGTATATTTGTACCCCACCTTCTCTAGACTGTAAGCTCGTTTGAGCAGGGTCCTCATCTGCCTATTGTTTCTGTGTCACTGTGTAATTGTCTAATTTAATGTAAATAAATTCATAATAATGTGAAACGCTGCAGAATTAGTTGGTGCTATATAAATACCAATAATAATAATAATGACCTGGCCTCCATGATCTGGGGATCTAATGTGATATAACGACCTGGACTCTGTGATCTAACCTAACCCGGTTTGATTTAAAACAACTGTAACTGTATTTTCAGGTGCAATACAGTTTATTAACCATAAATGGTCTGACAACTCACGTGGTCAAATTGATACAATAACAAAACTATTTCAAAACATGAACTGCGTCAGAGCATTAACCTATCTTTCACATAAATCTGTTTGAATCTAGCTTACGCTGTTATCTTTTGCCACCTGTGCAGTGATTCTGTTGCATCAGGTCTCTACATGAAATACTGGAACTTTTTGAGAACTTGGCAGCACCAACTTGGCAAATTTTCTACGTTGCTGTATTGAAAAGGGATTGTTGAAAGATGTTCCTTTCAGTTAAACTAGAGAGTGATTGTTGGACAAATCTTAGGCCTGAGCAGCCGAGTTAAAAAAATATCTTTGAGTTAAGAACTTGGCTATTTTCACTTACAGTTTGTAAAAAGCAACAACTGTGTCTGTATGTATGTGTCTCTGTATGTAAGTGTGTGTGTTTGTATGTCTGTCTGTATGTATGTGTGTGTTTGTATGTCTGTATGTATGTGTCTGTGTGAGTGTCTGTTTGTATGTATGTGTCTGTGTGTGTGTCTACGTGTGTGTATGTATGTATGTGTGTGTGTCTGTATGTATGGGTCTCTGTGTGTATGTATGTGTGTTTGTATGTATGTGTCTGTGTGTATTTGTTTGTATGTATGTGTCTGTTTGTATGTGTGTGTGTCTGTATGTGTATGTATCTGTGTGTCTACATATATGTGTGCATGTATGTGTGTGTCTGTGTATGTTTATGTGTGTGTCTGCATGTGTATCTGTTTGGCTGCATGTGTGGGAGGGAGGGGACATATGGGGTGGGGCTAGATGTATGGGGGGCCTCAGGGCAATTTTTGCACCGGGGCCCCGTGATTTCTAGTTACGCCTCTTTGTGTGTGTACCTGTGTGTCAGTGTGTATATGTACCTGTGTATGCCATTATGGCCACTATGGGCTCTATGTCCTTGGTTTTGTCCTAAACTATTTTACAGGCATTACTGGCGCGCCCCTCCGACACAGGGCCCAAAGATCCCTCGACGCACGCTCCACGTCCTGAGTTGGAATCCCTTGGGGACGCACCTAAAAAGGCTCCCTATCTACCTCCAGAAACAGTACAACTGGCATACCTCAAGGTGCCCCTGAAAGCATGTCCAATTCATGCAAGAGCCTTTTCGCACCAGGCAGAATGGGCGCGGCAATGGAAATGTGCGAGAGCACAGAATGAGAGCGACTCTGACTCAGAAATCGGATATAGCAAGTAGGCTGGGTTGAACTCTTATAGTGACTCTAAAAAATGATAATGGGGACTTGGGTCGTGACCTCTTTATTTCCGCCAATGCGGGGATGATGGGACTGCCCTCATAGATGAGCCCTTGTTCGACTCGAATGAACTTCATCATCCGGGGTCGGCCGAGTGGTTCCCTGTAGACCACGTGGCCCGCTACCCAGAGACCTGGTTGTGCGCCCCCTTCGCAAGGCGGCATGTAATAAGCTTAGAGCTGAGTGTCCTAGACCGGTGGTACTTAACAAGGTGTGTGAGACCCCGGAAGTTGACCCTAAAATTAGAAATTTTTTGTCTAAGTCGAGTTGGAACTCACGTAAGGGCCTGTACTCGGCACTCAGATCGTGCCAGGACAAGCACCTTGATATCTTTGGGCCCCATGCCAATCTTTTTGATCTGGCAGAGGACGCCAGGGCCGAAAACAGGCAGGTCGACCCTGAGGAACTCCGCGGTTGGGTCCAAAGGGCCATTTGTATTGCTGGCAGCGTCAATGCTTCACTCTCTATGGAGCGACCTAAGAACCTCCTACTAAAGAGTCGAAACTGACTAACCTTGCCCAAGCACTCCTCTTTGGTGACTCCTTTATAAAGGACCTTAGACATTCTGTTGGGGTATTTACGGCCCTAGATAAAGCCCAGTCCTCCATGAGGAGGGTGTTTCAGGGGTGGGTCTCTACCAGGGCCAACAGAACTAGGGGCCGCCTGGCCAGCCGCAACTACACCTATTCCCATGATCCGGGATGAGGCTCCTTTAATCAGCACTCCAGCTTCCAGGAGGCAAAGACCCGGTCCCCTTTCTTCCCATCCCGGGGTCGACCGTGGTGGTCAAGGGGATTCAGAGGAAATTCTGGTGGCTGAACACCCTACGGTAGGCTTAACTCTACCACGTGTTTCTTCTCCTGTTTGTGTAGGAGGCAGACTCTGTCTTTTTTCACAGCCTCGGCATCTATCACATGTGGTTCTAGACACGGTAAAGGGGTTTCACATAGAGTTAGTGGGGTCACCCCATTGCATCCCTACCCCTAGACCGATCTGTTTTTCCCTTCGGGATCACAGGCTGATCAACGAGGATTTGCCGGTTCTACGTGCCAAGGAGGCTATAGAGTTGGCCCCTCTACACCTATCAGGGGTCATCAGCAATATTTTCCTAGTGGAGAAAAAAAGGTGGCCAGATGCACCTGGTGATCAATTTATGCCTGCTCAGTTCCAGGGTACGCTACCGGCCAGGGCCGGATTAACATAGGGGCTGATGGAGCTGCAGCTCCAGGCCCAGGCCCATGGAAGAGGCCCATTGATTTAAAAAAAAAAAAAATAATTTTTTTTTTTTTTTTTTTATATACACACTACTCTTAGGTTTGCCACCTGACTGGTATTTTACTGGCACAGCCGGTATTTGAGGCTGCCTGACCGTGCCGGTATTGCAGTAATACCGGCAGTACAAATGCAGGTATTTTTCTCAGAATAAATGGAGATTACTCTGCAATACCAGCACCGGCCAGTAGGGGTCACTGTGTGTGGAGAGAGGCAGGGTTAGGAAGTTACAGTATATCCCTGCCTCTCTCTACTACTCACTGATCCGTGGGGGTGCAGCTACACAGCAGAGTCCAGACAGCAGCTCTACAGTAAGTGAGGGATGGGGGAAAGGCAGCAGGGACACATGGAGACACTAGGGGACACATGGGGACACTGAGGCACTAGGGGACACTAAGGGACATATGGGGACACTGAGACACTAGGGGACACAGACACTAGGGCACATGGGGACACAGACACTAGGACACATAGGAACACTGAGACACTTGGGGACACTGGAAAACATAGGGACACTGAGACACTAGGGGACACTGAGACACTAGGGGACACTGGGACACATGAGGATGCTGAGACACATGGGGACGCTGTGAGACATAGGGATACTGAGACATTGGGACACGGAGACACTATGTCACCATTTCTCCCAGTGTCCCCATGTCCCCCAGCCAGTGTCCCTAGTGTCTCAGTGTCCCCAAGTCTCCCAGTGTCTGTGTCCCATGTCTCTCCGTGTGCCTAGTGTCCCCATGTGTCCCTATATGTCCCAGTGTCCCCATGTCTATGTCCACAACTGCCCCATGTCTCCCAGTGTCCCCTAGTTTCCCAGTGTCTGTGTTCCCATGTCTCTGTGTCCCTAGTGTCTTAGTGTCCCCAAATGTTTCAGTGTCCCCATGTGTCCCAGTGTCTGTGTTCCTAGTGTCTCAGTGTGCCTAGTGTCCCCATGCCTCCCAGTGTCCCTATATGTCCCAGTGTCCCCATGTCTATGTCTACAACTGTCCCCATGTCTTCCAGTGTTCCCAAGTGTCTGTCTCCCAGCCAGTGTCCCCTAGTCTCCCAGTGTCCCCTAGTCTTGCAGTGTCTATGTTCCCATGTCTCTGTGTCCCTAGTATCTTAGTGTCCCCTAGTGTCTCAGTGTGCCTAGTGTCCCCATGTCTCCCAGTGTCCCTATATGTCCCAGTGTCCCCATATCTATGTCCACAACTGTCCCCATGTCTCCTAGTGTCCCCAAGTGTCTGTCTCCCAGTGTCCCCTAGTCTCCCAGTGTCTGTGTTCCCATGTCTCTGTGTCCCTAGTGTCTTAGTGTCCCCAAATGTTTCAATGTCCCCATGTGTCTGTGTCCCTAGTGTCTCAGTGTCCCCATTTCTCCCAGTTTCCCTAAATGTCTCAGTGTCCCCATGTCTCCCAGTATCCCCATGTCTGTGTGTTCCCGGGTCTCTCAGTGTCCCCATGTCTCTCAGTGTCCCCATGTCTCTCAGTGTCCCAGGGTCTCTCAGTGTCCCCGGGTCTCACTGTGTCCCCAGTATCCTAGTGACATGGAGGGACACTGAGACATTGGGAGAAATGGGGACACTGAGACACTGGGAGACTAGGGGACTGGGCGACATGGGGACACTGACACTGTGATACATAGGGATACTGAGACACTGGGTGACTTGCGAGACTGAGACATTGGGAGCAATCCATCTATACAGCAGAATCAAACTGTGAGTAGTTTGTTGGTGATTTTACAGAATTTTCTCTGATGTCACTCCTTGTGATTATACAAATGATTAAGGCTGGTATTTTTTCCCAAGAAAGGTGGCAACCCTAACTACTCTTCACATACTCTTGCTTAAAGGAGCACTATAGGGTCAGGAACATAATCCTGTATTTCTGACCCTATTATGTTAAAACCACCACCCTGGCCCCTTCTTGCCTCCCTAAGTATAGTTAAATATAACTTGTATTCAAGTCTGCATCTGCTGGCTCTGCCTCTGAACTGACTGTCTGCTGACATCATCAGAAGTGGTGGTCTGAGCAAATTACAATACTTGCCCATAGGATTGGCTGAGACTGTCAAATAGGCAGATCAGGGGCAGAGCCATCACAAGTCCAACATAGCCCTGGCCAATCAGCATCTCCTCATAAAGATAAATTGAATCAATGCATCTCTATGAGGAAAGTTCAGTGTCTGCATGCAGAGGGTGGAGACACTGAATGGCAGTGCTGCACAATAGGCAGTACTGCCCCCGGAAGCACCTCTAGCAGCCATCTAAGGAGTGGCCAGTGGAGTTATTTTCTCTGAAAAGACAGTGTTTACTGCAAAAGGCCTGAATGGAATTATTCTACTTAGCAGAAAAAAATACAATAAGCTGTAGTTGTTCTGGTGACTATAGTGTCCCTTTGAGTTTGGAAGCTTAAGAGGGATGTATGGGAACAAAACTTGTGTGGACTGGCTGACAATAAAATTAGTTTAGGTAATGCAGACGTTGGTCTCTCTTACACTGTGGCATGTCCCCTTTCTTCTACACTCACTACATACACCTTTTCTCTGTCTCAGGAATTTCTGCCTCCTAGTAAGAAGGTAAGGAGACAAGTGGACCAGCGAGTGCTAGGGGACAGTCCTTAGAAAGCATGGAGTGAGTGCATCATTAGACACATTTATGTCAAGCTCAGGGTGCTGCCTGCATAGTATGCCCTTAGTTGGACAGCCTGCATGATTGGCGGGCAGCCTGACATGCATTCATGCCAGGCTGTCCTTCAAATTCATTGGACAGACGTGCCCCCTTTTTGGGCATGTTCTCCCCTTTTGGCAGGTCTGGTTACGTGATTCGCACCAGTGGCCCACCCTTTTACCCCACCCATTGACTTCCTGCTTCACTGGACACAGCTGTTAGGGGGTATGGATTTACTTGAAAGATGAAAGCATAAATTAGAGAGAGATTAGCATAGAGTATGTGTTTTCTTATAGCTGAATCCTATGAGTTTCCCTCCAACACCATCTCCATCAGATACATGACGTTTGGGAGGTATGACTGTTTTTGTGTTTTTGGTCGATAAGATTCCGTAATTAGGCCCATCATAATTGTCAGCACCAGGTCCACTGTGCTCTTAATCTGGCCCTGCTACCGGCACTTGGTTGGCAAAATTAGACCTGAAAGACACGTACCTAACGGTGCCGGTGGACACAGCTTTGAGGGACCTCCTACATTTCGGCGTTTCCGTTTGATCTTTCTTCGGCACCTTGGTGCTTCACCAAGCGGCTTCACCAATGGCCTGGCTCCGCAGTCAGGGCGTACGCCTCATCGTTTATCTGGACGATATTCTGGTTATGGCTCAGGACCGCTCCGTTCTCCAGCAGCACCTGCGATGGACTGTGGGCTTATTGACCAGGCTGGGTTTTCTCATCAACTGGGAGAAATCCTGTCTGACTCTGTCCAGACCCATGGAATTCTTGGTTTTCCTCGTGGACTCGGACGAAGCCTCCCTGAGCCTGCCTACTCCCAAAATTCGATCGATCCGCAAGGAGCTTCGCAGGGCTCTTACCCGACCACATCTCACCCTGCAACACTTGGTGAGACTCATCAGGCTGCTGGCATCATTGATACAAGCAGTGTTCCCAGCTCCTCTTCACTAGTGGGCGCTTCAACGATTGAAGATCGCACATCTTTGCGAGGGAAAGTCATATGCGGATCTGGTCTACTTAGACAAGGAAACAAAGGACAAATTGTGTTGGTGGATTCACAACCTTTGTGCATGGAACGGCAGGGCCATATTCAGATCGCAGCTGGAATTCACCATAGACTTGGACCCGAGCCTCAATGCAGGAGCCCACTGCGAGGGTGTGTCAACAGGAGGATGCTGGCCGGAGAGCAAATCCAGAATGCACATCAATGCTTTGGAGCTCCTGGCGGGATCCTTTGCAATTCTGAGTTTTGCGAAAGGGACTGCCAACACCTGCATTCGACTCTGGATGGACAACATATCAGCAGTTCGATATGTTAACCACATGGGTGGCATGCAATCAGCATTGCTGGCTCACTGGGCGATGGATTTCTGGGAGTTTTGTCTAGCACAGAATTTTGTGGTCAAATCGAAATATGTACCGGCCTGCACAATGTTCAGGCGGACTGGAATTCACGGTATCTCACAGACAGGAGCTATTGGAGATTGGAAGTAGAGGTATTCTGCACTATTTCGTCCCTCTGAGGTCCTTTTGCCATTGACCTGTTTGCCTCACGACTCAATACCCAGATACCCTGTTTTTTCATCATCGGATCCAGCTGCAGGGGCGGTGAATACTTTTCTACAAGATTGGCACGGTCCTCTTCTCTACGCTTTCCATCCATTTGTCATGCTTCCCAGGGTGCTGCTGAAGGTTCGCTGCCAAGTTGCAGAGCTAGTCCTCTTAACCTCGTTCTGGAGATGGCAGTGGATGTTCCCAGGTTGTTGCTGAACTGTCCGGACCTGCTTTGGGATCGGCAGACTGTCACCATCCTTTCCTCCTGGTAGGCTCCCTACTGTTGATGACTTGGCAGATTTCAGGGGACCCTGGCAGATCTCCCGGAACTTGAAGATCGAATGGGTCAGCTTGGAGATCTTGGTCTGGCTGGTGCCTGGCTAGGGACGTGGATCCCGTTTCAACCCCTGTAAAGGCAATTCTCCAATTTCTCACGTCTTTGTTTGAAGCTGGCTGAGCATACTGGACGATAAACGTATATAGGTCAGCCTTTTTTTTCAGCCCATCAGGGTTTTAAGGGTTATGCGGCAGGACAACATCCTTTGGTATTCCGGCTCCTACGTGGCTCCCACCTTTCTCGCCTGGCTAGACCACGGTATTCCTGTACTTGGCATGTGTCCATCGTGTTATCACTGTTGGCCTCGTGGCCATCTAATGCTGACCTTTCCTTACGCCAATTGTTGGCGAAATTGGTTGCCTGGTATCTTTTTTGCCTGGTATCCTGGAAGAGGGTTTCAGTTGTTCGTGCATTGGATTTCGACGCTCGTTCCTTCACTCCTGACAGGGTGACTTTTAATATATCCAGACGCACGAAGACTTCGATTTGATCGGTTTCTTATCTGGCTTTCCCTTCAGATCCAGCTTTGTGTCCGGTGGCTTGTTTACGTGATTATGAGATTCACACTGGGCTGCATCGGTCGCCACCTACCCCTCATCTTTTTTTATCCTTTCGACCTCCATTTTCCCTGGTGACGAGTACTACCATAGCTCGTTAGTTAAAATGGGTATTGCAGCAGGCAGGAGTGGACACTTCGGTTTTTGGAGCCCACTCTGTCCGGGGTGCTTCGGCCTCGTCGATGATTACCTCAGGGGCACGGTTGGAGGACCTGATGAGGACGGCAGACTGGTCTTGGGAGTCTACTTTCCGTGAATTTTATTTCCGACTGGTGACTCATGTTTTTTCTACAGTTATCAGTCAGCCTTAAACTAGCAATATGAGCCTCCGTGTCTTGTTATAAAATTATATGATATTGCTATTACATGACGAGAAGTCATTGTAGTGGAAACCCCAATAAACTTTGAACTGACCAGATTACCCTGTAATGTGTGTGCTGTCCTAACATTCCTTTTGTGTGTTTCCCTATCCTGACCCTGTGTTTCATTCGTTGTACTTGTAAAGCTATCTGCTTCCCATTTGGGAGAGCTCATACGAACTGGTTCCGTTCGTCTCCTGAATGGGGAACATCCCAAGATCCCATTTAGAATGTTTAGTTAGAACAAGGTGTTTAGTTCGCTAACAAGGTGTGAAAACCGCCAACCGCCAGTCAAGCCTCAACGCGTTTGACGACTGGGTGGCGGCCCATTCGTTAGCCGAACGCCGTCCAGGAGGAGCATTCGTGGATTGTTTCTCATCTCATTCGGTTCTCGAATGAGGACCTCCACAGTACCCCTTGGAATGTTCGCGCCAATCAAGTAGAACATTGGCGAATTGCAACATAAGTGTGAAACCACAATAACATTTCACAACAAGTGTGAAACCGCAAGGGAAGTAATTAATGAGTGCTTCCCCTGGCTGGCCGCCATTCGTATGGATGAACACCGACCAGGGGGAGCATTCGTATCCCGAAAGGAGACACTTCCCTTGCCATTGACTTCTCGAACGGAGGACTGGACACCATCGTGAAGGTCCCTGAGACTGGCAGGTATATTCCTTGGAAACCATGGCGGCTTGGCGGGATTTCTGTAGCTGGGAGTCACAGAGGCGGATGGCGGGAACTGGGGACATAGGATCTACAGTTCATGTCACCCACACAGGACCCTGGGAAGGGGAGGACCTTGGTAGGCATCACTGAATAGCGGGAACACTGGACAAGGGGACTGAGGTTCCGGTTCCATTATATGACCCTTGGGAGAAGGAGGACCCTGGGAGAGGTCATTGTCCTTTTGTGTGTTCCACCCCTTGCATGGGGAAAAGTATAAAGCCGAGCGTGGCCAATAAAGTGTTGTTGTACCCCTAGAACTGTGTGTCATCCAGTTACCAAGGGGAAATGGGTCTCTTCACTTACTAATAGCAGAGGTAACCAGTCGAGTTACCCAGGGTTCGCTACAGTCATGATTTTATTAAAGACATTGAGGCGAGTATTGATCCCACCCTAGATACACTTCTGAATTGATTTACATCTTCCCTCCCTGGTAGGTTTATGATTGGATAAAGTTGGTATTAAGGTAAGTGGGGTTATTATTACACTAGGCTTGATGGTCAACATATTTTGAATATAGGACTGTTCTTGGGTTTCATAATTGCCTGATAAGAAGGGTCTGTCTCTACCTTATATTCGCACTAAGTTGCAAGGACAGAAATAACCGTGTGGCTCCTGTTTATTTATAATTTCACAGCCTCATTCGGACTAGTTTGATGGATTTCGACTGATTATTGTATAGCGGAATCCTCTACGTTGGCGATTTCTTGTTTCCTGTGATGGATTTGTCCCAGTTCATTGGACTGTTACCTCGTTGGACTCCGACTAGATTTAAAGGTTATTGTGTGGTTGTTTTTACTCGTGTACCGGGGATTCTTTATATAGACCAGACAATTTGGTAGGCAAGATTCTTGACGGGCGGCTAGGCAAGAGTTCAGTCAGTGCAGTCATAGGGAATCTGATAAGGTACAGGTCAGTCTTTGTATTAGGTGCCCTTAAAGGCACAGACATAAGGATTAGTTATTATTTTTAACAGGTAACGGCATTTATCAACGGCAAGATTCTGAATAAGCTGATATTACTAATTATCATCACACCGATCGGGGGCTTCTCCTTATAATAACAACACTAGCTATATTTTTTGTTTCAGTAAACCCATTAAACTCTGTAGTTTAGATATCCTTATTATTTGCACTTGTATTATCTTTTCTTCCATTCTCAGGGGATTTTGACTGTAATTCACTTAAAGTTTGGCTTCACCAAACTAGACATTTAGGTGACAATCTCCCCCTGTTTCGTTTTGTTTTGATTTTCATTTTATTTCTGCTTACCTAATGGATAATTACCTTTTCTGACATTGTGTCAGCCATAAGTACTTTTTCAGTTTGTTACTATTGTCCAGCCACATGACTGTATCGAAAAGTAACCATTTCTTCTGACGATGTAACTTACTGATTTAATTTATAGCTACTTTTTGGAGAATTCAGGACTTAATATTTTCCTTTTTGTTCACCCCTTAAGGTACTTATTATTTACTCTTTGTAAATAAACCTTATCCCCTGTATATATACCTTCACTCACCATTATCACAGTGTTCTAAGGTTATTTAATCCTTATTTTTATATACGAATTAAATGTTATATTTTATGTGTTAAAATGTATTCATGAATCAGGACAGATAATGTTCTTTCGCCCCATGGCTGGACTACCTTAATTTACTAACTGAAACAGGTTCTCTATGGTTATGTGTCTTCTATCTGTGTCATTTATTTTCCCTATCACAAAGGTTCCCCTATGTGTTTTCTGCTTTGTTCTGTGCCTTATTTATTTGTTGTGACAAAGTATGTACTGTAAACGATGAATATCCGTGTTTGTGTAATAAATAAATAAAGAGTTTAATAATAATTGCAGTTGTGTTAAAATCCTAGATTGTAAGCTCATCTAAGCATGGCCCTCTTCACCTTTTGTGCCTATCAACATTATGATTGTCTGTTTATTTTTTATTGGTAAATATTCCGATTGTACAACTGTAACAGTAGCTGTACAAACAGTTGACTCTATATAAATAAATACATATAATAATAATTATAATTATTGTACACAAGGGAGGGGAAGTTAAAGGATAGTTATTGCCAAAAAGTTTTTTTTTTCCGTGGACAATGAAAAAATATTTTGCCCCTTGTGGCGGTGTGCTCTCCTGAAGATGGGTTAGTACCATCTGTGGTCATCCCTTCCTGGTTGTGATAGATCCAGAGTGATTATAGCTGCCAGTGATTATAGGTATCGCTGAATGGGTAACCGTGGTATCACGCAAACACGAGCCGAGGCTTAGTGAAGAGTGAAAAATATCTGTTTATTCCAGCCAAATGGTTCACTTACATACAGAATCTGAGTACAGTGACACTCTCAAAATACACCTACAAAAACACCCATAATATGCCCAAGAAATACAGTGTCACCATGACTCAACAAAACAATAAAAAACACATAAAAATACATATTTCCCACATAGGAAACCCCACAGTTTATACATCACCAGATAGCCTGGAAGTGAGCACCCAAGTTGTCTGAATAGCGCTCAGATCCCACAAACACAGCTGAATCACCACGGGGGTAAAATTTGGACCGACCGCACACGAGGCGGCTGCCAAAATCAGTTCCGGGGATTCAGTGGTAGCGGCCGGTCACTTTCGGGAGTTCCATATGAAAGAAATACCAAACACACACTCTGGATTGTTGATAGCATTTGTTCATATGGTTCATACCAACAAAGCTACCGAACAGCACTCTCCTGACATGTATGGGAGAGAAGCAGGAGTTCGTCAAAGTTCAGCGGTGTTCGGGAGTTTCAGTGTCCGATTTTAGTTTCATGAACTCGTTCCCTGAACACCGCTGCCTGCATACTCGCGAACAAGATGTCCGCCAACACAGTTCTCACATGTTCGTGCATACGAACGGCGACCACCCATTAGGACCCACATTGATTGAAGTGTCAGGAGAGGTTAACAAGGGTCAATAAGCTCAGAGGTGGTCCACAGTTCGTGAGATGGTTCGGTTCCCGAACAGTACATATAAATCCCACAAACCAAGTCTTTTTACAAGCCGTTCCATGGCCCATAGTACTGGGGCAAGAGACTGGCTAGCAGGCTCCTCCAGTAGCTTGTGGTGAGGGCAAGTTCGTCACACCCCTGCTTTTAGGATTTTACTGATTTGAGATAATAAAGTAACATAACACTACTTTTATATAACGTTTGGACACTAACCAGTCTGATAAAATGCAGAAATTACATGAACATTGTCATGGTAGTTTCATTTGGTAAATGAGGTAGCAAAAACTGCAACTACACAGGGAGGAGATATATGGGATCTATGGACAGTGTTGCAAACATTATATCTATTATATTTTCCCCAAATGTAAAAAGAAATTGCAAAAAAAGAAATCACACACTGCCGCTTTAAGGGTTTGCCTGAAGTTAAACTAGGAGTTAAACTAGCCCTTAAGATCCTTTTTTTTTGTCTGTCTAAAAGAACAATTACATAATATGTCAAAACGGAAGACGGTAATATCTCACAACACAGCCTTCTGTATCTCAATATACATTTTAAGGGCCAGTACGGGGCATTTTTGTAGATGTGTGAACGAGTCTGATTCATTAAAGGTCACAAGTTGAACAAATAGAACTTATATATATATTTTTTAAACATCGTCTTAAAAAACAGAACGCCAACGCTAGCATTTTTGATCCTGTAATATGTCAATGACTACTTCGAAACACATGAGAAAAGATCTGGAAGTCCAGGGTTATGATTAAGAGATATGGCAACATTGAACCATGACTGAAGGTCATGAGAAAATAAATTAGGAACTAAAATAAATAATAGAGAGAAATTGTACAATAGCTGGGGATAACACTATCAGTTTCTTTTTAACTTGTGTGAAAAAAACATTGGATCCGTTAAATTTTCTGTTTATCATCTAATTTTGTTCATTTTGCCGGTTTCCTGTCACTGCAGAATCCTGCAGTGCCCCCCCTCCCTGCCACCACCCACCCCATGTTGCTGAAGGGGTAAAAACCCCATTCAGTGACAGGACATCGGCGCTGGGTCAGGCTCCGCCCATGCTCCTCTCCCGCCGACGTCATCCGAGTGCGCGCATTAGACCTCCCCATAGGAAAGCATTATTCAATGCTTTCCTATGGAAATTCAAGCAACGCTGGAGGTCCTCATGCATAGCGTGAGGACGTCCAGCGTTATATAAAACACTTTTCGTTCTTTAAGAACCTGGAAGTCCCTCTAATGGTTCCCCTATTTGTTTTCTGCTTTGTTCTGTGCCTTATTTATTTGTTGAGACAGTATGTACTGTAAACGATGAATATCCGTGTTTGTGTAATAAATAAATAAAAAGTTTAATAATAATTGCAGTTGTATTAAAATCCTAGATTGTAAGCTCATTTGAGCATGGCCCTCTTCACCTTTTGTGCCTATCAACATTATTATTCTCTGTTCACTAGAGGAGGACTTAACCCTGCAAGGTAATTATTGTAGTTTATAAAAACTGCAATAATTACACTTGCAGGGTTAAGGGTGATCGGAGGTGGCACCCAGACCACTCCAATGGGCAGAAGTGGTCTGGGTCCCTGGAGTGTCCCTTTCAGTTAAAAAGTAATGGTTACTTCTCAGGATTCTTAGTCTTATTGGTACTTAACTCCAATATTTAGCAAGTAATGCACGTAAAGACAGAATAATAAAATTAAATTACGAAATTCATAGTTTGCTGTATTTACTTCTATCATGGAACATAATGCTTCCATTTTGGATCCCAGCTGTCATGATAGAGAGAGCCAAGAGATAAACGGAGAAACAGAAACACTGATTGCGTTTCTCCAATGCAATGTATTATCCAATGCAATGAGTGCCCGGCTATGCCAGAACTAATTGTGACGTTGATCGTTAAATCTTTAAAAGTGTACTTTCACACTGCTTGTGTTTAACTTAAATTAAAGAGCATTAAAGAGCATTGAATGTAATCTATACATGAGAAATGTTACCAAATGTATAGATTTTAATTTAAAGCCACTTAAACTTTTGGCTTTTCCTCCACTTGTCAATCATACGCATGGCATGCAGGTCTCAGGAGATAATTGATTGACAGTGAAAGCAGGAGAACCTTTCCCCAGGTGGTTCTCTGCTCCTTGCCATTGTGTTACTCCACAGCAAAAGTTCCTCATGTGTGCAGGGAGAGTACAAGATGCTCTGACGCTGATTTGCTCACAGATAAGCCAGCGTGTTAGCATTATCAGACAAGGTTGCCCTGCTTGGGGAAGTGTCCTAAAGCATTTACAACATTGACCTACCAACAGTTTAACAGAACAGCTTCTAAAGCGTAGAAATATATAATTAATCACTATAATATGCAAAATAATAATACACAGATAAAAGAAAATCGATCATTACAAACAGGCTACCACAAGTTATAGCTGAGAACGTTCCCCTTTAAATATTTAAATATCGGTTCCTTTTGTTAGGTGACGGGTACATTTCTATATTTACATATATTTATGTAAGTGTGTATATCTTTATTGTTATATTACCAACAGGTGTGCCTATAACTTTGCAGTCATATAATACCACGTATATACTCTAAAATCTATCTACCTGAAGCGGTTCAAATTAAATATAAATGAAAATATCTGTTTAGATGTAAAGGTGGCGGTAAAATAAGGAAAATATGTTGAAATAATCCCCAGGGTTAAATGTACACTGTATCTAAACAATAATAATATACATATATCCATGATAGCATCTTGTGTTTGTTTATAAACCACCCATTCAGATATAACGATAATTACGAGTTCAATTTTATTTAATACAATCAGTTACAGAACTGTGGTTCCACGTTGACTAAATTGCCAGCTTTACCTCAAATATTTTTAGAAAGACACACAGGTATTGAATGATACAATGTCTGGAGACGCCCACATATTAACTGACACCCTCTGGAATTCGGATACTAAATTAAGGAGATAAATGGTGTCTCTCGGTGAAGATTTCAAAGCGTAAGAGAAGGTAGGAAGACACAAATTAATGTAGCTAGATATATTACGTTATAAACAGTCTAGACGTGAAATAATTGTTTGGGCAGCA
Source organism: Pelobates fuscus (assembly GCF_036172605.1). NCBI lineage: Eukaryota > Metazoa > Chordata > Amphibia > Anura > Pelobatidae > Pelobates > Pelobates fuscus. Next base: position 57,756,597 of record NC_086318.1, read on the forward strand.
GGGAAGCAGGTAGTTTGTGTACTTTTACTGGGTGATAAAAAATAGTTTTGGTTATAGAAGACACCATGTTTATATTGTGAACATTTTGATTTATTAAACACGAATAGTGTCCTGGCTACATGCACATTTTACTTCTAATTTTCACTGTTATGTATAGTGCTAGTTTGGTGGTACACATCTCCAAATTACAGTTTTCGTAAAAAATTACCCGGAATCTCAAACGAATCACAAAATGTTAAAGCAGTCCTGTCATTAACCCCTTAAGACGAGAGGGAGTACTATTACGCCCTATTTTAAGCGGCTCTAAACACCGCCGGGCGTAATAGTACGCCCTCCGTTTTTTTTTTACTTACCCGGTCGCCGTCCGTCCTCTTTGGAGCCCCCCGGCCATGTGAGAGTGAGGTCCTTGCGAGGACCTCACAATCACATGGCCGGGATATCTGGCTCAGGCATTGCCAGCAGGGGGACTAACTGTAATTTAATTTGCTAGCACTATATTTAACCCTATAACTTTCCAAGACACCATAAAACCTGTACATGTGGGGTACTGTTCTACTCAGGAGAGTACACAAATATTAGTGGTTCAAAACAGTAAAATGTATTACAACGATGATATCGCCAGTAAAAGTGACGTTTTTTGCATTTTTCACGCACAAACAGCACTTACACGGATGATATTATTGCTGCGATACTTTTTACTGTTTTGAAACACAAATATTTGTGTTCAGCGAAGTCTCCCGAGTACAACAGTACCCCTCATGTACAGGTTTTATGGTGTTTTCAAAAGTTACAGCGTCAAATATAAGGCTTGTGTTTCATTTTTTTCATATTAAAATTCGCCAGATTGGTTACGTTGCCTTTGAGACCCTATGGTAGTCCAAGAATGAACATTACCCCTATGATGGCATACCATTTGCAATAGTAGACAACCCAAGGTATTGCAAACGGGGTATGTCCAGTCTTATTTAGTAGCCACTTAGTCACAAACACTGGGCAAAATTGGTCTTTTTTGCATTTTTCACACACAAACAAATACTAACGCTAACTTTGGCCAGTGTTTGTGACCAAATGGCTACTAAAAAAGACTGGACATACCCCATTTGCAATACCTTGGATTGTCTACTATTGCAAATGGTATGCCATTATGGGTGTAAATTTTATTCCTGGGCCAAAGGCAACGTAACCAATCTGGCGAATTTCAATTTCAAATGTAACGTGCTATATTTGACCCTGTAACTTCCCAAAACACCATATAACCTGTACACAGGGGTACTGTTTTAAATGTGAGACTTTGCTGAATAAAAATATGTGTATTTTATTGCAGTAAAAGAAAACAGTATTATGACATTGACAGTTAAAATGTCATGTAGAACTAAAAAAATAACAACATTTCATATTTTCTCCCATTTTTTTCATATTGAATTATGTTTCATAGCTAAATATTTGATATTATATGAAAGCCATGTTTCCCCTGAATAAAATGATATATAATAAGGGGGGGGGAGGGTGCATTTAATATGAAAGAGGTGAATTACGGTTGGACAGACATATAGCGCAAATGCCAGGTTTTGTTTACGCTTTGTTTTGTTCACACGGTGTACATTTGGCTCAGTCCTTAAGGGGTTAAGGAAATACTGTCATTATTTTGTATTATTCTAAATAATTGATAAAATGTATTACAGCCTCTGTGTGCATTATTTTGTAATGCACATACATAAATAAATACCTATTTTAGATGCAGTTGCTGGCTCACGCTTGCTCTATAAGGGACGGTCATCTTTAAGTCCTCTTGGTCAGAAGCAGAGCTTATTTAACAGAATATCATGCAGATATCAAGAGCTTGTCAGCATTCACTAATCCTGATATTATATGTAAGCACAAATCATCTAAAATACACTCTTAGATAGTCCTAGAACTTTACATTGTGCATGTTCCAAATAGATAAATGGTACTGTTGTATAAACATGACTAAATATGGCTGCAACCTTGTAGCAAGGGAAAGGCAGGAGATGCACTGAAGTGTTATATGCTTATATGTATTCCATGCCACCCAACAGGGAGGTATGAGATTGAAACAGGTGGGCGGACCCCGAGGAAGCATTGCCAGCGACATGACTTGTGCTACTGACAATACTAAAGCACTCTCTGCCGGGTCCTAGGGCCCATTAAAAGTGCAAAACGCGTCAACTGATGTGCTTGCGTCGACTCTTCCTTGGTGTTCCTGAATGCAGGGAAAAAAAGGAACTAAATCAATATGGCAGGACAGAACCCAGAAATTGGGACTGTTGGGGGGGTTGTTGAGGGGATCTGGTATTCATACCAAAATATTACACAATGAGACTATATTACGTGTAAATATTTTAGTTTTTTTCAGTATTAATAATAGAAAAGATACACTCTTTCCACCACAAGAAAATATTTCGAACTTGTATAAACATTTGTAAAGATTTATTTAATTCAAAATGTGCACTCACATTTTCTGTCATAGGGAGTCATGATCCTTGCTGACTGGCCATTTCCTCATTCTACAACGCCAGAGCTATGTAAACTTTTACCTGACCTCTAACTACATTTCTACAACTATTAGACAAATCCCATGGTTAATTTAACAGTCACCTCTTTAATTTTCAACAGTCACCATGAGGCCAGTAAACCGCTACACGAAATTCCTGACTAACTAAAACTTCACTTTGTAAATGGTTTTGAATTTAGCATTTTCGATACATTAAGGTGTAAATCCTATTATTGTCCTCCCCTACCACTTTACCCTTCTTTCATGTTTGTCAGTGAGACTAGTACGCACACAGCTGTACACTCGCTATTGAGCATTCCTGGAAGATCCCTATAATAATGAAGAGGAAGCCATTTGCGCTGGCACTCTACAGCCGAACGTGATTCATTTCTAAGGGGAGAATGCTAATTGGCTGAAATATTTTAGCATCTTCCTGGTTGTTGATGATGAACATCCCGATGAACGATTAGAATGGGGGAATTTGCTGAAGAAGTGACAACTTTTTATGACTTTTTTTTTTCTTTATGAATTTAAAATGTTTATAATTTTGTATTAATATTTCAAAAGTAAAGGTTGAAAAATCAAACCTGGGATTAACCATTTTATTATTAACCTCAGCTTTATTACTAAATACATTGGATATTAAGTGCAAAAGAAAACGTAGTACATCATTATGAAAATTTAAAGGGACATTTCAAACACCTTAACCACTTCTGCTTACTGTAGTGGTTATGCTGCAAGAACTCTATTTCTGTGTTGTTCTTGTAAAGTTCTGCCTTTTCTTAATATCTGGATGTATTTTTGGAGCCATAACTCACAGACTTTGATTGACACCAGCGTGCAATGCATGGCCCAGCTGTACAAATATTTGTATGGTCAAATGAGGAAGTACAATTTCTGTAAATGACCTGACTAGCCAGGCGTGTTGATCTGCAGCATCACAGACTTAAGCTTGATTTTAAGCGTGCTTTTACCAAGCGCTGTTACCATAACTACTACAGTAAATAGTTATGGTACTCGGAGAGCCCTTTCAGGAAAATTTACTTTAATAGGACGTTCACTGCGAAAACTCCGGAGAAGAAACAGACAGTATTTACTGAATTTTCCACTCTGAGCAGAACACAGCTCACAGAGTAACCTTTTCAGTGGTTTAGGTAATAATTAGTTATTTCCCCTTTCATGACACATATTGCAATAATGAACTTTACTTACGCTTTCACAACATCGCCAGACCTCAATTAATCATATACTCCCTGTTCTCTTTAGAATTTCTTTAAAAAAATAAATAAACATCATTGTAGTACAAAATCCTCATTTAGGGGTTTTTTTCACTAACCACCAAACTGTAGTGAGTTTAAATATGAATTTGAAAACTTTGACCAGAAAAGCTGATTTATAAAAAAGTCTCCAGTTCTAGAAACAAAGCTTGGTTATTTCAGCCTAAAGTTTTACAATGTGGTTTTAAATTTGCTGCTGTTAGTTCATCACTTACTGCATAATTTATAGATTTGATCTCTACAGCAGAGAGACTATAACGGCAACAAAAACCACAGACCTAATTCACAGGTGAGAAGTCCAAGTAACTTCAAAGTGAATTTCACATTTAGGGCAAAAAATTGCTAAATTGGAAAAATTTTTCCAAATCAGCGATGAGTTCAAATCAGCTACTTTGGCCTAAATGTGAAATTCACTTTGAATGCTCACTTTAGTGACTAATACTGAGAGTGTTTAAAGCAAGCCAGTGTCAAGTGCTATAGTCGTCAGCTTTACTAACAACATTTAGTAAAATAATACAAAATAAAAAAAAAATTGTCTTGAGTAAAAAATATATATATATATTTTTAAATTCTTTATTTTTACTGTGCATGAATAACAACCGCTTGTCAGCAATGCCACAACAGCATATTCCAAAATTTTGAACATACAGATTAGGTAACTGTTATATAGCACTTAGATGGAACATACACATTTTTTATATTAAGAAAGCAGGCTAGGTACACGTAGGTTATTCGCCTCAATTATAATGAGTTACATCTTCGCTTCGTAAGAGTAGTTACTGGTGAACATTTCTATTGCATATCATCGCTTATAGGGAGAGGTAATAAAGAAAAATAAAAAGATAGGGCCCAGTAGTTGAGACATGTACAGACATATTCAGCTTACGGTCTAAAAGCGCCTATATAAGTCAGTGCACATTATAAAAAATAATACAAAAAATTAAAGAAAAAATAAACGCCTAAATCATAATTAAACGTAGGATAACGGTCCAGGTATCTGCTTTCAGAAGGTACATTTATACGCCTGTTGTAAGCAATCCTGAACCTATGAGTCGAGTTGCTCAGGTCATACAATAACAAATATCACTGAATGTGTGGCAAACCCAGCCACTTCTGACTTATATGTATCGTATGTTGTCCATAGGCTGAATGTATACTGCAAGTCATTACCTGTGATAATGCTATGTACAGCCGTTCGCCGTACGAATGTGGGCTCCCCAGGTAGACCACACCTTCACCAGTCGTGTGGCACCAAGTAACCGAGTGCATCCCGGTTGCAATCGGTATTTCAAGGCTCTCCTAGGTGGCCGCCGATCGGCTACCGACCATGCGGCGGTCGGCCATCTTGGATCCTTTGTCTCTGCAGCGGTGTTCGGTCGTTGAGAGCCTGGAACGGAAAACGGCTACTCGATGAGTGAACACCGCTGGACTTTCAGAGCGTTCGGGAGTCCCGCGTTCGGTGCATTCTATGCCCTGTACTTATTCGGTACTTTTAAAACCACTTTAATGTTTTATCGTATTATGTGCGGCGTTCGGTCAATTCAGCTGGGATCGGAGCGGTATTCTCCCAAGGTGTGCGCCCCGAGCCCAGCTATCTACCGAACGTTCCATTATTATAAAGTACCGAGTATTGTGTGAATTGTGTATTTTAAGGACAATTGTCGGTTTTGCTGCACGAGGAGATAATCCACTTAAGCGTCCATTTTGGTAGGAGTATCCTTCTCGTGCAGCAATGCCTGTTGGGAAAGTCGCAGGGTATGTTGGGAGAAATCCCCTGGAATTACTGTCTGGAAACCCCTTGCATGGGGAACTGTATAAATATGCTACCTGTGAATAAACCGAGTTAGTTGACTCCCAAACTGTGTTTCGTCCGGTTATTGGGAGGATGGGGAATATTGCCGTGCTTTCTGTCTTGACTGTGGATTTCCTGAGGATACCAACGGATATCGTGGACTAATATACTGCGTTCCGTAACAATTGGTGGCAAGCGACGGGATCCGAACCTTACAGCCGAAAAACGGAGTTCGTGTAACTGGAACTACCGAACGAGGAAAGCAAAGGCAATTCGTATGGAGATTGACTATACCATACTGAAGCGACAGACGTTAAAGGAACTACTGGAAGCCAGAGGGAAAGTAGCCAGCAGCAAAAACAAGGCGACAATCATTGCCGAGCTGATGGAGGGAGACCAAGCCCGCAGCGCTACCCCCCCGGTAGTTATGGAGGAAACGCTCTATGAAAGAGAAATGAGGACCAGGCTAGCGTTTTTGCCGCAACCGATATCAGATGCCATGTTAAATATGGTAATGGCAAATGTGCAGGAATATGTTATGGCACACAGCCCGCAACACACCCTGGCTCGAACCGAGTCAAACCCAGGGTCCCTCTACAACCCAGTAAAGCCCAAGATCCCGTACCAGGCCTTCAGGGCTTTTTGCGAGGAAAAGGACGAGATAGACGGGTACTTGCAGGACTTTGAAAGACTGTGTGATCTGCATGAGCTAGAACGGTCCGTATGGGTGCAACTGCTAGCAAGCAAACTAGCAGGTCGGGCAGCCGAAGCGTACCGTGCTGTACCCAGTGAGGACAGCAAAGATTATGCCAAAGTAAAGCGTGCAATCTTGGAGAGGTATGCCATTACCCCAGAGGCATACCGGCGCAAGTTCCGACACTTACGCAAACCAGAGCGAGATTCGCACGCAGAATGGGCACACAAATTGGATCAAGCCTCCCAAGGGTGGATCCAGGCCAGCAACGCCACCACCATGGAGGAATTACGCCAGCTGATGTTGCTGGAACAATTTTTTAATGGATTATCCCCGGAGACGCAAGAATGGGTACGGGATAGGAAACCCCTTACCCTAACGGAAGCGGCTAGATTGGCCGATCAACATTTTGATGCCCGGAGACCCCAGGGACCCGTAGCCAAAAGCTACTCCCGACCCCCAGGACTACCTAGCGCTACAACACCCCTAGCGCCCACCGCTGCCCCGTTCCGTCCCTCCCAAGGACAGATACCGCCACCGTCCAGATACAACGGGCGGGCCAACATCCAATGCCATTCCTGCAAACAATGGGGGCATATGGCCCGAGAGTGCACCCAGAATCGCAGCAGGCCCACCTGGAATCAGGGCCGTCCAAACCCCGCACCCAGGGCGGCTGCTCACCATTACCAGAGGGACCCCGCCACTCAGGATTTATGGAGTGTGCAGGCGGAGGAACCTCTGGGCATATTGCACGAAGTCATGTCGGTCCGAGCCACTGATAACCGGCAACATCACCGACAACTGGTAACTCTTGAGGGAACCGAAGTGCAGGGTCTGCGAGATTCGGGAGCTACCTTAACCCTGGTAGCCCCCCATTTGGTTTCGGAGGGCACGCATACCGGCGGATCTGTGGCCGTTCGGGTAGCCGGGGGAGCTGTATACCGACTACCCACGGCGAAAGTACATTTGAACTGGGGTGCGGGAGAGGGGACAGTAGAAGTGGGACTAATGCAGAACTTACCAGCAGATGTTGTGTTAGGGAATGATTTGGGTCAGATGACCTCTGCCTTTGTTCCACAGGCACCCTACCAGGAAGCCCATCCAGTAACCACACGGCAACAGGCACGCACCACGGCTACACCGATACACTCTGAGGCTCAGGTAAGAGACCACGACCCTCCCCCGACTTCCATATCCTGGGATACCCCGACTACCTTTATCACCGAAGTACAGACCGATCCCACTCTACAAGTCTATAGGGACCGGGCACAAGCTGTCCAGGCCGGGCTAGAGGGGGAGCATTACACGTGGGAGAAAGAGTTACTGTACCGTATCACGGCCAAAGACGTGGGGGGGGTCCGTCACTTTGACGAACAAACAACTAGTGGTACCCCGGAAGTATAGGCAGGAGCTGCTCAGAATTGCTCACGATATCCCCTTATCAGGACACCTAGGGATGACCCGTACCCGGTACCGCCTAACGCACGCGTTTTTCTGGCCCGGAATCTCACAGGATGTGCGACAATATTGCACGTCCTGCGACGTCTGCCAGAGAGTAGGAAAGCGAGGGGATCGCCACAAGGCCAAGTTATGCCCCCTTCCCATTATCGCCGAACCCTTCAGCAGGGTCGCAGTAGATATAGTAGGGCCCCTGCCAAAACCCAGTCCTTCTGGGAAGAAATACATTTTAACTGTGGTGGACTACGCCACCCGATATCCCGAAGCGGTAGCCCTCTCTAACATTCACGCTGAAACCGTGGCGGAAGCTCTAATAAAAGTATTTTCCCGAGTAGGGTTCCCCCAGGAGATAATATCTGACCGGGGCACCCAATTTACTGCTGAGGTTACCCAACAGATGTGGAAAGTGTGTGGCATTAAGCCCATAGTCAATTCAGCCTACCACCCCCAGTCCAATGGACTATGTGAACGCTTCAATGGGACGCTGAAGCAGATGCTTCGGACGTTCGGGGAAACCCACAAAGACTGGGAGAGATTTCTACCTCACCTGCTCTTTGCGTATAGAGAGGTTCCCCAAGAATCGACCGGGTTCTCCCCATTCGAACTACTGTTCGGGAGAAGAGTACGGGGACCTTTAAACTTAATTAGGGAGCACTGGGAGGGGGAGAGTATCGCTAGCGAAACCCCTATAGTATCGTATGTACTGGAGTTCCGAGACCGACTGGAGGCGCTAACCCAGGCCGTACACACCAACCTCCAGGCGGCCCAACAACGTCAGCGGCGATGGTACGATAGGGGAGCCAGAGACCGCAGCTTTCAAGTGGGGCAGAAGGTTTTAATTTTAAAACCTGTCCGCACAGATAAGCTGCAGGCCATCTGGCAAGGCCCATACCAGGTAGTGGAGCAGCGATGCGACACTACCTATGTGATTGGCCCCTGCTCCGGGGTAGGGAAGAGACGCATGCTTCACGTCAACCTGCTCAAACCCTACCACGAGCGGATAGAGGATGTGACGGCAATCTGTGCCTCAGCCATGGAAGATCAGGAGAACTTACCACTACCTGATCTGCTAGAACAGGAAGAGCCGGTAGAGCCCTCCCGGGGGGTTCAACTGGGGGAGCGGCTAAGCCCTCGCGAGCGTGCCCAGATACAGGCGCTGATCGTAGCTAAAGGGGCTACGTTCTCTAATTTACCTGGGTACACTCCGCTGGCCACCCACCGAGTTGAAACCCCGGGACAGCTACCTATGCGGCAGGCACCATATAGGGTCCCGGAATCAGTCCGGACTCATATGAAGGCCGAGCTGGATGAAATGCTGCAGTTAGGGGTTATCGAACCCTCAGATAGCCCCTGGGCATCACCGGTAGTCCTGGTGCCTAAAAAGGACGGCACGACCCGATTCTGCGTTGACTACCGGAGGCTGAATGACAAGACCGTGTCTGACGCCTACCCGATGCCCCGTATAGACGAACTGCTAGATAAAATGGCACGGGGCCAGTATCTCACTACAATTGACTTATGTAAGGGATACTGGCAGATTCCTTTAGCCGATGATGCCATCCCCAAGTCGGCGTTTGTCACCCCGTTTGGCCTGTACCAGTTCAAGGTCATGCCCTTCGGGATGAAAAACGCTCCGGCTACTTTTCAGCGGATGGTAGATCGACTACTGGACGGCTTCCAGGACTATGCCTGTGCCTACCTGGACGACATAGCCATCTTCAGCCAGACTTGGGAAGATCACCTCCAACATATAGGGGCGATCCTAGATCGTATTGGGGGAGCGGGGTTAACGCTGAAACCGAGTAAGTGCCACATAGGGATGGCCGAGGTGCAGTATCTAGGACACCGAGTAGGGTGTGGGCAGCAGAGACCCGAGCCAGCCAAAATTGAGGCCGTGGCCAAGTGGCCTACCCCCAGGACCAAAACCCAGGTGCTAGCGTTTCTAGGGACTGCAGGGTATTATAGGAAATTTGTACCCGACTACAGTACCCTGGCCAAACCCCTGACGGACCTGACCAAAAAGAACCTTCCCCGACTGGTTGTCTGGGCCCCAGAGTGTGAGCAGGCATTCCAACAGCTCAAGACCGCACTAACTAATGCTCCTGTGTTAATGGCTCCTGATCCAACTAAAAGATTTCTTGTCCACACAGACGCTTCAATGTTTGGATTGGGGGCAGTGCTGAGCCAAGTGGGAGCCGATGGCGGAGAACATCCCGTAGCCTACTTAAGCCGCAAGTTATTACCCCGCGAAGTAAGCTACGCCGCCATTGAGAAAGAATGCCTGGCCGTGGTGTGGGCCCTTAAAAAGTTACAGCCGTATTTGTATGGACAACCTTTTTCCTTACTCACAGATCATAACCCGTTGGTATGGCTAAACCGTGTATCTGGAGACAATGCCCGGCTGTTGCGCTGGAGTTTGGCGCTGCAGCCCTTTGACTTTACCATCCACTACCGACCAGGAAAACAAAACGGTAACGCCGACGGGTTATCCAGACAAACAGAATTAGAAAAATGATCTGTGAGTACTCCCCCGGACATCCCCAAGCCGATCCGTTGGGATCAGACTGTGTATGCCGGCTTGGTTCTGGGGGAGCATTGTGGCAAACCCAGCCACTTCTGACTTATATGTATCGTATGTTGTCCATAGGCTGAATGTATACTGCAAGTCGTTACCTGTGATAATGCTATGTACAGCCGTTCGCCGTACGAATGTGGGCTCCCCAGGTAGACCACACCTTCACCAGTCGTGTGGCACCAAGTAACCGAGTGCATCCCGGTTGCAATCGGTATTTCAAGGCTCTCCTAGGTGGCCGCCGATCGGCTACCGACCATGCGGCGGTCGGCCATCTTGGATCCTTTGTCTCTGCAGCGGTGTTCGGTCGTCGAGAGCCTGGAACGGAAAACGGCTACTCGATGAGTGAACACCGCTGGACTTTCAGAGCGTTCGGGAGTCCCGCGTTCGGTGCATTCTATGCCCTGTACTTATTCGGTACTTTTAAAACCACTTTAATGTTTTATCGTATTATGTGCGGCGTTCGGTCAATTCAGCTGGGATCGGAGCGGTATTCTCCCAAGGTGTGCGCCCCGACCCCAGCTATCTACCGAACGTTCCATTATTATAAAGTACCGAGTATTGTGTGAATTGTGTATTTTAAGGACAATTGTCGGTTTTGCTGCACGAGGAGATAATCCACTTAAGCGTCCATTTTGGTAGGAGTATCCTTCTCGTGCAGCAATGCCTGTTGGGAAAGTCTCGGGGTATGTTGGGAGAAATCCCCTGGAATTACTGTCTGGAAACCCCTTGCATGGGGAACTGTATAAATATGCTACCTGTGAATAAACCGAGTTAGTTGACTCCCAAACTGTGTTTCGTCCGGTTATTGGGAGGATGGGGAATATTGCCGTGCTTTCTGTCTTGACTGTGGATTTCCTGAGGATACCAACGGATATCGTGGACTAATATACTGCGTTCCGTAACAGAATGCAACGCTTATATGCAGCGGTGTCTACTGAGGCTGGTCCGAGGACCCTACTTGTATGACAAAATATACTTTTAGTGACAACTTGCACTAGGAGGCAAAACATTAAAGAGGATAAGATTAAGTAACAAGTTTAGACAGCATTCCAACGTGTGTAAAGGAAGTAATGCTTGCTATAATATTGGAAATATACAGTTGGTGCCTAGATTCCTGGCAATCTGTCTCATTTCTAAGTATAGTAAACCTGCCGGTTTAGCTGAGAACTTCTGACTATGCTGTATAACGATTTCTCTCAGTATGGGTGTTTGAGAGTCCCTGCAATACCGGGAGGATGAGAAACAAGGGAAGAAGTAAAAACTGTGAGGTAAGGTACTGCAAAGCTTGCATTAGGGGGCTCATCCCTGCTAACCAATGCCTAGTGTTGGCAGATTATCTTCCCTGGGGAACCTGAGTTCGCTGGTTATATGAGCAGACTAGAACATGTTCTAGAATAATATACAAGGCAAGATATATCTCCTCAAAGACAAAGGGACATGGTCGATCTAACTGTGTTAGCGGAAGGAGGAGCAGGTCCCAGTCGCTGAATAGCTAGTGCATTACAAAATACATTTTCTGATATTGGTAGATATTGGTCGCTTATGTTTAATCTATGTTTGGCTTATCTGTGCTAATGATATGGAGAACAGGTTATACTCGCCTCATGGTTAGCTCGTTGCGTAACATAAGGTATGGGACTGTTAGTGAGTGGTCTCACCTTCTAGTAACATGTGGTCTGTTATATAGCACATTGATATGATTTGGAACATGAAAATAGTAAGATGTAGGCGGTTGCAGAGAAATACAAAGCGTGGGAACATTGCAATTTGAGATGTGATATACCCTGAGTTATCATTTCTAAGGCAGTATGACATAATAGAGTTACAGGCTTGCTTTGGTAGGCATATGTGCCCCAGCAAGATATGTGGGTGTACGCTGTCTCAACTATGAGGCAGAAAAGTATCTAGGTTGCTTGACTAGTTAAAGCGGGTTACAGAAGTGGGGTGGTAGAGCTAATGTAACCTGCTGGATGTGCTTTGCTTGTGGAATATAGGCAGGTATGTTAGCAGGGAGGTACGCACTCGACAGTAACATCGTCAATACTAACAGGTTGAACAGAACTGATCGTTGGAGTTAGGATATGCTTGACGTCAAGTTTTAGATTACAGCATGTCAGGCTATACGCATATAAAACATTGCTAGCTGGGCTTAGGTTCAGGTAGGGCTAGCTAGTAACACAATATGGTTATATGTTGGCAAAAACATTAAAAACTATGAAACAATAGTTGGGCAATAGTTCAACGGTATAATAAGCTGCCCTCCGGGCGTCTCGAGCCCCTCCGGGCGGTTCAGGGGAACTTGCTGGTAGGTGAAAGTGCATGTATTCTCCATTCATGTGGTGATCGAGGCGTAGGCGTTTGGCGTGTTGTTTTTAGGTACAAATGCTGTAATTCGTGCCGGATCCCAGTTGTGAGTTGGGGAGGCATGGTCTTGGGGTCCCTCTTGAGATTGTAGGTCCTGCGGTAGGCCCAAAGATCGTAGGAGATTCGCCGTGTCTCGAATGTCGTGGATCTGGAACATTTTTCCCCCTTTTTGTACAAGGAGCGTTTGGGAGGGTCGCCAGCGGTAAGATATGTCGTGTCATTGGAGTAAGGTTGTGAGGGGTCGTAGCGACCTGCGCCAGGCTAGGGTGCCTCCAGATAGGTCAGCGTAAAAGGTCAGGTGCATGTTCTCCAACTGCAGAGGGGTTTTGTCGCGGAGAGCAGCGAGGATCGCCGCTTTTTCCTTCCCATTCCTGAAGGTAATTATGGTATCTCTTGTGGCCGTGGCTGGGGCCTTGGGGGGTTTGGGGACCCGGAAAAAGTCAGTGGGTGTGATGGATTTAGCTTGGGTGGGGGGTAGTATGGCTGACAATACCCGTTTTATCGTCCGCGGCAACTCCGCCTCTGATATCTCGTCTGGGATCCCTCTAACCTTAAGATTATGCCTCCTCCTGGAGTCCTCTAGGGCAGCATAGCGCCGTTAATGGAGTAGGCTCTGGCGTTGTAGGTCTTGCACAGCAGCCTGTAGTGAGGATATGTGCTGTTGGTTATCCTGGGAGGATATCTCCAGTGTCGATATGCGGCTTGTCAGGCCCTGCAGCTCGCCCCTCATAGCGGTAACGTCTGTGAGGATGTTCTTCTGCAGGTCTGCCAGCAGAGCTTTTAGTACTCCAGTGGTTACCAGATCAGCATCCATATCAGCCTTTGGTTTGGCAGGATTCACCTTCTGCTTTGGGGCTGGAGCTGGGGGGTAATCCGTAAAAAATATTTTTTTTGCAGGTTCTACTCCAAACAGAGGAGGGGGACCGTCTCCATTGTGCCCTTTAGGGCATATTAAAAAAGGGTTTGTTTTTTAGGTTAAAGGGACACTATAGTTAGGAGTTAAATCACTCTTGTTTCTGCCCAAGCAACCCTAGCTACACCTCCCCTGCTGTGACTCATACAGCCTGCACGAAAAAAAAAGTGTTTAATTTTCAATCAGATTTGCACTTACTTTGGAAGTTTTTATCGCTTGCTCTGTGAATTGAACTTTATATACATGCAGGAGGCTCCTGCAGGGTTTAGCAAGCTATTAACAGGAGATAACGCATTCTGTATTAGACAGAATTTGCAATAAAGGAAGTGAAAATGTTAGATCTCTCTGTACAGGAAGTGTTTAGGAAGGCTGTGCACATTACTAGCAAGAAGGTGTGACTAGGGCTGTGTAAACAAAATGACATAACTCCTACGTGGCAGAGAATTGAGCAGTGAGACTGTAGGGGCATGATATACACACCAAAACTTCTTTATTAGGCTAAAGTTGTTTTTGGTGACACAAGTTGCTGTTTAGTCAGTATAATCTTTTATTTGCATATGATGTGGGTAGGTATATCTATGATCAAAAATAATAATAATAATAATATTTGCATATTTGAACCAGAACATTTTTTTAAACAAATGCTCTTGAAGAAAATCTAAATTCTCATTATGATATACATGTAGGTTTTAACCAGTGTGTTGTGGCTGGAATAAGTTGAATGCAGTCCTTAAAACAGTTTTTTTTAATAAGTGTCAGACTAAAATAGGGATTGCCACCTGCAAATTAATTAAAACAAATTGGTAATTGTGGCTTGAAGTATGCATATCTGTCCAGGAAGTCATCCAGGAAATGTGAAAAGAAATATGTGAACCAAAGTGATAGATATGACTCAAACATATACCATTATATATCTAGGTGTATTTGTATTTATGCTGCTGTAACAGGTGTTACAAATACCTAATGTATAAACTACATATGCATATTTTATTCATAAGCAATTTTACAGATTCGATTACAAGAGGTACTATAAGTGCAGTAATAGTTGTACATAACATTGTAAATGTTACATTGTAGCAGGGCAGTCCCAAGACATTGTGCTGCCTGGTTCCAAGGATGAAATGCTGCCCCTCCCCTTTTACTAAAACCACGGCACATCCATTATGTTATGCAGTGTGTGTAGTTAATGCAGTGTCTGTGCAGGGGACGTAGTGTTTTGTATGCAGTGTGTGTAGTGAATGCATTGTGTGTGTGTTTGTGTGTGTATAGTGGATGCAGATTGTCTGTGTGTAGTTAATGCAGAGTTTGTGTCAGGATCCCGCGGGCGGCTGCGAGGGGAGGCTGCAGTCCGCTCGCGGCACTCACCCTCCAGCCGTCCACGGTCCCCTTCCCGGCGTATGCTCGGTGGGCGGCATCCTCCCAGCCTCGGATGCTGCCCGCGTCTTCCTCTGCGTCCCCCAGCGGCAGCATGCATGACGCTGCACGCTGGGAGACCGCCCAGTTTTATAAACGCCGGAGTCAGCCACCTGACCCGGCGTTAAAGGCACAGTGCCTCAATCACAGTGGGATGTATAGATATCTCCCACGTGTGATTGTTAATTCTGATTGGAAATTATCCAATCAGAATTAATCTAGGGGTTTATATACTTACCTTTCCTGTCTCTCTCTGCCCTGTTGTGGTCTCTGCTTGCTAGTATTGCTACTGGTTACCTACTCTCTGGCTTGTGTATCCGACTTTGCGACTTTCTCCTACCCTTTGACCTCGGCTTGTCTCTCGTTATTCTGTCTTCTGGTTCCCCTTACTCGGCTTGTTTCCTGAATATTCTTTCTGTGCTTAGCCCCGGCCACTCTAAGGTCCGGTACTGCACCTTTTCTGTGTGTGTGTGTTAGCGTGTTTTGGTTCCCAGAATCGTGACAGTTTGTGTGTATAGCGGATGCAGTGTATGTGTGTAGTGGATGCAGTGTCTGTATCTGTGTAGTGAATGTGTTTGTGTGACAGCTCGTTACCTGTATAAAAGACACCTGTCCACAGAAGCAATCAATCAATCAATCAATCAATCAGATTCCAAACTCTCCACCATGGCCAAGACCAAAGTGCTGTCCAAGAATGTCAGGGACAAGATTGTAAACCTACACAATGCTGGAATGGGCTGCAAGACCATGGCCAAGCAGCTTGGTGAGAAGGTGACAACAGTTGGTGCGATTATTCGCAAAATGGAAGAAACACAAAATAACTCTCAGTCTCCCTTGGTCTGGTGCTCCATGCAAGATCTCACCTCGTGGAGTTTCAATGATCATGAATGGTGAGGAATCAGCCCAGAACTACACTGGAGGATCTTGTTATCATTAACAAGATCCTCCAGT
Organism: Pelobates fuscus; assembly: GCF_036172605.1. Taxonomy (NCBI): domain Eukaryota; kingdom Metazoa; phylum Chordata; class Amphibia; order Anura; family Pelobatidae; genus Pelobates; species Pelobates fuscus. The sequence continues at coordinate 57,772,546 of NC_086318.1, forward strand.
GTAGTTCTGGGCTGATTATCATAATGAGAATTTAGATTTTCCTCAAGAGCATTTGTTTAAAAAAAATGTTCTCGTTCAAATATGCAAATATTATTATTTATTTATTATTATTTTTTTTTATCATAGATATACCTACCCACAAGGCAGCTGGGTGTGTGTTTGTGTGTATCTGTTTGTATGTGTGGGTATCTGTGTGTCTGTGTGTGTATATCTGTGTGTTTTTATGTGTGCATGTGTAATGTGGGTATCTGTATGTAGTGTGGGTATCTGAGTGTTTGTGTGTGTGTTTGTATGTGTGTATCTGTGTATGTGTAGTGTGTGTATCTGTGTGTAGTGTGTATGTGTATTTGTATGTGTATCTGTGTAGTGTGTGTATCTGTATGTAGTGAGGGTATCTGTGTGTTTGTATGTGTGCATTGGTTGTAGTGTGTGTTTGTTTGTGTGTCTCTGTGTATGTGTAGTGTGTGTATTGTGTGTATATCTGTATGTGTCAGTGTCTGTATGTGTCTGTGTGTATGTCTGTATGTGTATCTGCAGGCGTATCAGTGTGTCTGTACATCTGTGTGTGTGTCAGTATCTGCATGTGTGTCAGTTTTTGATACATATACTGACACACATACAGTTGCACAGACACGCTGATTGGAAATCACAGCCCTGAGTGCTCCTATCACAACTGGGACCATTACTTTATAAAGAAAATTGGGCAGACTAGATGGACCACATAGTTATTATCTGCTGTCACATTCTATGTTTCTACTTTCCACATCCTTTCTAGCTCTTCTTTCAGTCATTGGTATTTCTCCACCTTCTCATGTTCCTTCTTCCTGATGTTATAGTCACTGGGTATTGCCACATACACCACAATTGCAGTCTTCTGTTCCTTGTATACCACCACGATGTCCGGTTGGTTGGCCTGCACTTGCTTGCCTGTCTGGATTTTGAAGTCCCACAGATCTTAAACCTGTCATTCTTAACTACCCTTTGTGGTATCTCCCATCTGGACTTAGGCACGTCCAATCCATATTCTGTGCAGCTGTTTCAGAACACAATCCCAGCAACTTGGTTGTGTCTCTCCATGTATACTGTTCCTGCTAACATTGAGCATCCGGCTACTACGTGCTAGACCTGTTTGCACAGTCTGCACCTTGTGTCTTGCCTGATGTGGTAGACTCCAGCTTATATTGATCTGGTGCTGAGTGCCTGTTCCTGTGCTGCTATGATTAGTGCCTCAGTGCTGTCTTTCAGCCCTGTCTTTATCAAACACTGGTAGGATTTTGTCATATGAGCAATATCCACTGTATGCTGCTGGTACACCTCATGAAGAGGTTTGTCTTGCCACGGAACCTCCTCTTTTTCTGCATCCTCTATCTGTTGTAGTCTCAGGCATTCCCTTAATAATTCATCTTTGAGAGCCATCTTCGTGCAGAGGCGGCTCTCTAATTAGGCGGTTTAGGCGGCCGCCTAAGGCCTCGCGCTAGAAGGGGCCTCGCGGCCGCCTAAACCGTGTAATTAGAGAGCCGCTTCAGGGCTTTCTTTCCCAGTAAAAAAAAAATAAAAAATTAAATACTTTTATGCCGGTCGGCGGCCGCATCAAGATTGCCGCGGCGCCGGCGCTATTAAAAGATGAAACCCTCTCAAATGGGTTTCCCCGTGCAGGAGTGAGTCCCCTCCCCTCCTCCTGCACACTTCCTGGTAATCGGCCAATCCGCGATGTCGATGACGTCACCCCTCCCTGCATTCCCCCGCCTGCGGTACCAAGAAGAAGAGAGAAGAGTAGCTGCTACTGAAGAAAAGAGAGCAGAGGAGATGAGAGAAAACGGAGAAAACGGAAGGACTCAGGAGAGCAGAGGAGAAGAGAGAAAAAGGTAAGGAGAGCAAAGGAAAATACATTAAAGAGAAGGGAAGGAGTGCAAAGGAAAATAAATGAAAGGGGAAGGGAAGGAGAGACAAAGAAAATAAATTAAAGGGGAGGGGAAGGAGAGCAAAATAAAATAAATTAAAGGGGAGGGGGGGGGGGAAGGAGAGACAAAGAAAATAAATTACAGGGGAGGGGAAGGAGAGCAAAATAAAATAAATTAAAGGGGAGGGGGGGAAGGAGAGACAAAGAAAATAAATTACAGGGGAGGGGAAGGAGAGCAAAGTAAAATAAATTAAAGGAGAGCAAAATAAAATAAATTAAAGGGGAGGGGAAGGAGAGACAAAGGAAATAAATTAAAGGGGAGGGGAAGGAGAGACAAAGAAAATAAATTAAAGGGGAAGGGAAGGAGAGCAAAATAAAATAAATTAAAGGGGAGGGGAGGGGAAGGAGAGCAAAATAAAATAAATTAAAGGGGAGGGGAAGGGAAGGAGAGCAAAATAAATTAAAGGGGAGGGGAAGGAGAGACAAAGTAAATAAATTACAGGGGAGGGGAAGGAGAGCAAAGTAAAATCAATTAAAGGAGAGCAAAATAAATTAAAGGGGAGGGGAGGGGAAGGAGAGACAAAGAAAATAAATTACAGGGGAGGGGAAGGAGAGCAAAGTAAAATAAATTAAAGGAGAGCAAAATAAAATGAATTAAAGGGGAGGGGAAGGAGAGACAAAGGAAATAAATTAAAGGGGAAGGGAAGGAGAGCAAAAGAAAATAAATGAAAGGGGAAGGGAAGGAGAGCAAAAGAAAACAAATTAAAGGGGAATGGAAGGAGAGCAAATTAAAATAAATTAAAGGGGAAGGGAAGGAGAGCAAAATAAAATAAATTAAAGGGGAAGGGAAGGAGAGCACATGGAAAATAAATTGAAGGGAAAGGGAAAGAGAACAAATGGAAAATAAATTAAAGGGGAAGGGAAGGAGAGCAAAGGAAAATAAAGAAAAGGGAAGGAGAGCAGAGCAGAAGAGAGAAAAAAAGCAGGAGAGCTGTACCCCCCATCTTTCCACAGAATAATGGTGGTATATCATGACAATATTACTTAACAATATTAAATATTATTAATAATATAATAATTATATTATTTACTATAATTATATATTATCCTAATTATTATATTAATTATTATCATTAAAGGAAAAATCCAGTGCCAGGAAAACAATCGGTTTTCCTGGCACTGGAGGTACCCTCTCCCTCCCACCCCCCAATACCCGGTTACTGAAGGGGTGAAAACCCCTTCAGTCACTTACCTGAGGCAGTGACGATGTCCCTCGTCGCTGTCTTCTCCTCCGCGCCGCTCCTCCTACTGTCTCCGTCGGCCGGTGGGCGAGACTAATCCCGCCCACCGGCCGAGGAGACCTAATGCGCATGCGCGGCATTAGCGCTCCCCATAGGAAAGCATTGAAAAAGATTTTCAATGCTTTCCTATGAGGAAATGAGCGACGCTGGAGGTCCTCACACAGCGTGAGGATGTCCAGCGACGCTCTAGCACAGATAATCTGTGCTATGAAGGAGGAAGTGACCTCTAGTGGCTGTCTAGTAGACAGCCACTAGAGGTGGAGCTAACCCTGCAAGGTAATTATTGCAGTTTATAAAAATAATAATTACACTTGCAGGGTTAAGAGTAGTGGGAGTTGGCACCCAGACCACTCCAATGAGCAGAAGTGGTCTGGGTGCCTGGAGTGTCCCTATATTAATTGTTCATATGTTAATATTAACAATAATATTATGATAATATGTAATATGTTCTAATCACAGTATAGTATTATAGTATAGTATTGACTCCTTGACTGACATCAAAATTGAAGATCTCAGCCAATCCGATGCTTTCTTATGGGAAAGCATTGTGATTGACTGAGATCATCAGTTTAGATTATGTTAGCGAATTGGGCGGATCCGGCGCTGGCGGACTTGTGCAGCTCTAGAAATTAGGTACGTTTTTACTACATTGGGGGGGGTGGGGGCTAAATAGTTAAACACGATAGGGTCAGGAATACACATTTGTGCTCCTGATACTGTAGTGTTCTTTTAATACACTGTTGAACTTTATTTCAACTTTATTTCAGTTTTAGGAGACATCAACAAGAATACATAAGTAGTCAGCCACAAACCCAATGTTTGTGTATAGGTATTTTGTAGAATAATTTAATAACAAAAATAAGTTTGTGAATAGTGAGATTATGAGGTTTATTAATGTTTGCCTTAAAATATATAATTTATACAGTTAATTTTAATATCGGCTGCTTATTTTTTCTTTTTAGCGCGCGTGGCGCGGGGGGGGGGCTCATATTTGATTTTCGCCTAAGGCCTCAAAAAGTCTAGAGCCGCCTCTGTCTTCGTGATGTACTTGTTGATGCTCTGTGTTTCATCCAGGACTGTGTCCTTGACATTCATCAGGCCCTGACCTATTTCCTTCCAGCTGGTGTGCAGTCTCTGGGTGCTGGATTTCAGGTGGAATCCTCCATTTATAGGGAGTAGTTTCCAGGTGTTGACATCCATGGTGATCAGTTCCTCTCTTGGCTAGGTTATTATTCCAGATGGGTACCAGTTGACTGGTAGAGCATATGTGTTGATTGCTTGGATCTTGTTCTTGCCATTGAGCTGGGGCTTCATGTCCTGTCTGACTCTTTGGAGGTACTTGGATGTTGCTATCTTCCTTGCCTCTTCCTCATGGTTGCCATGCATTTGTGGTACCCCCAGGTGCTTGTAGCTGTTCTCTATCTTCTATCTGGCCTTCTGGAGCTTGAACTCCCTCTGTTCTGATCATCTTCCCTTTTTTTGCTATCATCCACCCGCACGTCTCTAGTCCGAACGACATTCTGATGTCCTTGCAATATCTCTATCTGTTATATACAGATAGACGGCCGGGACCCACAGCAGACTGGTCTGCTCCCCACAGCAGACTGGTCTGGTCCCATCAGGACCTGCATTATAGCGGAGGGATGGTACAGTAAATAATGTAATAAAACTAATAGCTCTATGTAGCTCTTTAAATGCTACGTTTTAATGATGGGATGGCATAGCGAGGGTCTTAAGCACACATAATATTAATAAATCTTCCGCAAGCCTTCAGTCTTTGGGAATAAATCTCTCTCAAATCAAACCAAATCATTAACAACTATTATAGTTAATCTATGTTTATGGTCTTATAAATAAATACATAGTTACATAGTTACATAGCTTAAAGAGACTTGCGTCCATCAAGTTCAGTCTTCCTAGCATATGTTTTTGATGTTGATCCAAAAGAAGGCAAAAAACCCAGTCCTAAGCGCATCCAATTGTGCAACAAACTAGGAAAAAAATCCTTCTTGACCCCAAAATAGCAGTCAGATGTCTCCTTGGATCAAGCAGCTATTACCCCACTAATTATAAATTATATCCCTGTATGTTATGTTTTTGCAAGTATTTATCCAATTGCAGTTTAAACATCTGTATGGACTCTGATAAAACCACCTCTTCAGGCAGAGAATTCCATATCCTTATTGCTCTTACTGTAAAAAAAAATGTCTTTGCCTTAGATGAAATCTCCTATTATCCAGCCTATATGTGTGACCTTGTGTCCTATGTATAGCCCTGTTTATGAATAGATTTCCAGATAATGTTTTGTACTGTCCCGAATCTATTTGTATAATGTTATCATATCCCCTCTGAGGTGCCGTTTTTCCAAACTAAAGAGATTTACATTTTTTAACCTTCCTTCATAACTAAAATACTCCATTCCTTTTATCAATTTTGTAGCTCGTCTCTGCACTTTTTCTAGTGCCATGATATACTTGTTTAGAACCCTGGCCCAAAATTGCCTTCCCGTCTGTGGTTATCCCTAATTCACTACCATTTAGGGTGTAAGTTGCTTGTGCATTCTTGACCCCAAAGTGCATAACTTTGCATTTCTCTACGTTAAATTTCATCTGCCATTTTAGTGCCCAGTTCCCCAATCTATCCAAATCTCTCTGCAGCAAAGCAATATCCTGCCCACATTTTATTACTTTACAAAGTTTTGTGTCATCTGCAAACACTTAAACATGGCTTTTAATGCCTATTTCAAGATCATTTATAAATATGTTAAATAGAAGCGGTCCCAAATCAGAACCCTGAGGGACACCACTTACCATTTTTGTCCATTAATGAATTTTGCAGCAATTATTTGCATATCTCTTGCCATAGGATCCTCATTAATAAATAAATAAAGATATACTTATATAGTTCCATAGGTCCTGGTGGGGCAATGACTCCAGGTGGCACTTTGACAGGGGAGGCATTTTGTCACCACTGTACACTTTAACCAGCCTGCTGTGGGTCCCATAATTTGTACCTAGTCCTTAGAAGAATATAAGTGATCTCAATGCACTTCTTAAACTGTCACATATGAAGCCGGTAAGAAGCTAAACTATTTCATTATGGGAAAAAATCCTGGGTTCTCTAGGTTAAGAAACCTGGATTCTAATGTATTGATCTCTTTCTGCTGTGGGGTATCTCAGTGGTGGAAAAAACAGCATTTTATTTAAAAATGAAAAAAGTGTTTTATTTTACTCTACGCAACAGACATATTAATACAGTATATATTTAGATCAATGGTATACTGTATGTTGTAGTGATACAGTTAATCCCCATGTCATCTTATCAGAGTGGTTCCCTCTACGAACAATAAGCCAGTATATTTCTTTACAAAAGGTCTCTCTGGGTGGAAATCACCTATTTTTATAATGCTCTGTGCATTTTTGCTTGTCCCGTGGCACTAAATTAAATGATCACATCTCTTGACACATATTTGCTCAATAATAAAATTTGGGTTTTGCAACAAAGCTTTTCTCAGAAAACTCGATGTAGTTTTCATTCTTTGTGCTTCCCAAATTCATGTCTACCTAAAGCATCGAGTCCGTCTAACCGTAAGTCCACTCTAAATGAAAGTATTGGTGATTTTCATTTAAACAGAACCTTTCACATGTATAATTTATGCAAAGTACATTAAAGTGAGTTATTTGGGAGATGGCCATAGGAAATGGTATTTGATCACATTTATTACTAGGTCCAGAACCTGTGACAAAACCCTTATTGGTAGGCCCCATGAAGTGGATGTTTTCCTGCAGTGCAGAGGGGTTTTCTATGTATTGTTCTTGTTTGACTCTAGACTGGATGGCTGCTTGATTGGCTCACCACTTCTAGGGCTAAGTTACTTTGACTGCTGAGATACTGGACATGAGGTATCGTTGCAGGCCTTTGAGCTCCTTCCTGCCAATTTAGCTGGAAGACTATTCCATGCATCCACTACCCTCCCTGTAAAGTAATACTTCCTGAAATTATTTTTAAACCTTTGCCCTCTAATTTAATGTCTTCTTGTTGTGGTAGTTTTTCTTCTTTTAATTATAGTCTTCCGTACTTTGCTGTGTTGATTCCCTTTATATATTTTTAAATGTTTCTATCATATCCCCCCCGTCTCGTCTTTCCTCCAAGCTATACATGTTAAGATCCTTTAACCTTTCCTGGTAAGTTTTATCCTGCAATCCATGAACCAGTTTAGTAGCCCTTCTGTGAACTTTCTCTAAAGTATCAATATCCTTCTGGAGATACGGTCTCCAGTACTGCATACAATACTCCCAAGTGAGGTCTCACCAGTGTTCTGTACAATGGCATGAGCACTTCCCTCTTTCTACTTCCCCATACAACCAAGCATTCTGCTAGTATTTCCTGCTGCTCTATTACATTCTCTGCCTGAAGAAGTGGTTTTATCAGAGTCCATACAGATGTTCAAACAGCTACTAGATGCATACTTGCAAAGACAGAATATTCAAGGATATAATCTTTCAATGTAGGGTAATAACTGCTTGATTCAAGGATAAATCTGACTGCCATTCTGGGGTCAAGAAGGAATTTTTTGTCCTAGCTTGTTGCAAAATTGTGCTTCAAACTGGGTTTTTTTTTTGTTTTTTGTTTTTTTTTGCCTTTTGGATCAACAGCAAAAAACAGGTGTGAGGAAGGCTGAACTTGATGGACGCAAGTCTCTTTTCAGCTATCTAACTATGTAACTATGTAACATTGTCTGTCTACCTTTAAGTCATCTGAAATCATTACCCCTAAATCCCTTTCCTCAGATGTTGAAGTTAGGACTATCAAATAATCTATACTTTGCCTTTGTTTTTGTTTTTTTGCACTTATCCACATTAAATGTCAATTGCCACAGCTCTGACCATTTTTCTAGTTTACCTAAATCATTTGCCATTTGGCTTTTCCCTCCTGGAACATCAACCCTGTTATTCCAGAACAGAGTGTGAAACACATGGTGATATATGACTTTATATCCCTGTTGCCTCTGTCACACTCAGCTCCACACAATGGGACTTCAGTAATGGTGGTGTCTGGAGGAACAGGCACACAAGCTTCCACAGGGTGTATCCCAACTTAAACATGACAAGAATTAAATGAAAGAGTTGATGAAGAGCATGTTTGTGGGATGTCTACATACATAGGCGTGCGCAGCCTATTGCATTAGGGTGTGCACCCTAAAGCACAAACACACGCCGCATGTGTATGTGTGTGTACATATATATATATATATATATATATATATATATATATATATACACACACACACTGCTGTGTGTGTATGTTGTTAGTGTGCTGTGTGTAAGGGTGCTGCTGTGTGTGTATGTGTGAGGGTGCTGTTAGTGTTATGTGTGTGTGAGGGTGCTGGTAGTGTGCTATGTGGGTGAGGGTGTTTGTGTGTGTGTGTTTATGAGGGTGCTGTTTGGGTGTGAGGGTGTGTGTGTTTGTTAGGGTCCTGTTAGTGTGCTGTGTGTGTGAGGTTGCTGTTTGTGTGATGTGTGTGTGATGGTGCTGTTTGTGTGATGTGTGTGGGTGTCGTGTATTTGTGAGGGTGCTGTTAGTGTGCTGTGTGTGAGGGTGTTGTGTGTTTGTGAGAGTGTGGTTATTGTACTGTGTGTGTGTCAGCGTGCTGTGTGTGGGTGCTGTATGTGTACTGTATGTGTGTGGGTGCTGTGTGTGTGCTGTTTGTGTGAGGGTGCTGTATTTCTGTAGGTGCTGTTTGTGTGTGGGTGCTGTATGTGCGTATGTTCTGTATGTTTGGAGGGATTGTGGAGGTGGGGGCAGATAAGTAAATATCCCCCCTCCCTTCGTACCTTATGTAGGGAGGGGGGATCATTGCTGCCCTGTGCCATCCCTGGTGGTCCAGTGGAGAGTTAACTCTAGCCTGCAGGGCTAGAGTTAACTCTCGCGAGATCTGAGCGTTGCCATGGCAACGCTAAGATATCGCGAGAGGAACCTGGCGGAGCTGCTGTCTGGAGTTCCCCGGGTCCTCTCCTGCCTCCCTCCATGCTGCTGTGGGCCAGTGAGGTAGATCTTTGATCTCCCCGCCGGCCCACAGAGGCTTAGAGCAGAGCCGGCACTCAGATAGCGCTGGTTCTGTGTGAGCCGACAGGGGAGAATAAAGTCCTGGGGAATAAAGTGTGGGAACTCTCCCAAGATCCCCCCCCCCAAAAAAAATAATAATATACACTCCAATGTGTGTGTGTGTGTGTATATATATATATATATATATATATATATATATATATATGTGCACACACACACACACTGACACGCATACTCAGACACACACACATTCAGACACACACACTCATACATTCACAGACAAACATACACACACATTCACATACACTGACACACACTCATACATTCACAGATACACATACACACACACATTCATATACACACACACATTCACAGACACCCATACATACATTCACAGACATATATAAACACACATTCAGACACATACACTGACACATATACACACACATTCACAGACACACAAATTATTATTTTTTAATTAAAAAATGTCCACCCAGCCTCCCTACCTGGAGTGCTGGCGTGGACTTGTCCCTGGGGTCCAGTGGGTCGGGCGCCTGTCTTCATCTCAGCCGCGGCGAGGGAGCTGTGTGTTCTCTGCTCCCTCTCACCGCGCGGGCTGTCTGCTGTAGCTGGGAGCAGGAAATGACGTCCGGCTCCCGGCATCAGCAAACGGCGCGCGGCGAGAGGAAGCAGAGAGCACACAGCTCCCTCGCCGCGGCTGAGATGAAGACAGGCGCCCGACCGGGGGGTTTGGGGTCCATCACCTCTTGCCCCCCCATGACAGGGGGAGGAAGGGGGGCATTTGGGGGCGCTGAGTGCCTGCAGGAACGGTGTCCCTGCTCATAAAAAGTGCAGGAACTCCGTTGCTGCAGGACTTAATCCATAGGCGTGCCGCGGGGATTAGGGTGTGCCCAGGCACACCCGGCACACCCCGTGCGCACGCCTATGTCTACATATTAGTGGGGTGAAGGTGGCAGAGAGGGGCTGTTGATAAGATAGGAAGTAAAAGATGAAATAAAGAGAAGGAAATTATTTTGAGAAACTGGCGATGAAATTGGGGCAGCTAAGAGGAACATTAGACAGGTAGCAAGATATGAAATATGGAGAGCTGGAGATGCGTTTGCTGGGATGGAGATTTTAAAAGAAAACTGTCCAAATTTTTTATAATTACTGAAAATAAAATATTTCATTTTATTTTGCCTCATTCAGCCTCGTTGTGTATTACTTTGTAATGAGTCCTTATAAGTCATTACTTGTTTTTAGTGTGCCTCCTGGCTTAACATTATTCCATGTGGACAGACATGTTTTGCACTTGCTAAAACCCGGCACAATTTGAATGGCTGCATTTATTTACACGATCAGTGCTTGAGCATGATGTCAGTCTTCATTGACTTGCACTGAAAGAATCTATGGCGAAAGATCCCCAGATAGGACTTTAGCTCTGAAAGTTGCTACTATTTACCAAACAGAGAACAGTCCCGACTTATGAAAGCCATTGCAAAACTACAAATTACAAAACAATCTAAAAACAAAATAATACAAATTGGGTAGTTTAGCCAAGTTAGAATTCATTCCCAACTCTTCTATATAGGCGTACATTTTGCAATCCATTATTTAGGGAGTAGAACCCCATTCCTGGAATCACACCCATGTACCTCTATCTGTTTTACCTCTAGGCATAAATACAGCATCTACCCAAAACCTATCACCCGAAACAGCTAACCACACGAGAAACAAAATGACTCTGTACATCCGGCCTTAGGCCGTGTATAAGAAGAAACAGAGCTATGTGTTCTAATTTATGTTTGTAGAAGAAGTGGTTAAAACCTCTGGAGCTGAAGTAAGCCATGATGCATCATATCTGAATTATCCCAGCTTGTCCTCTTTCACCTCCCTGAAGTGTTCCAAAGCACAGCCGTCCTGCTTCACGGTGCATCACCAATGCTCACTGATTTACAGGTATTATGTCTGCTACATAAAGCATTTCTGAAAGTTATTGCCAAGGGAATATTGTTTTAGAGCATCAGGGCCTGCAACTACATATCTTTGTACAGAACTTGTGAGGATAAATGTAAAAACCTACTTATTTTTAATTTGCCCTGTACAGATAAAAAAATATGTATATATTTATATATATAAATATATAAATGTATATTAAATATACAGAAGAGATATATCACCTGTAATTGTCTTTATTTATTGATGCTCTTCCTGGCTAAGACAATGGGCTGTCTAACAAGAGAAACCACTCAAAGGGAACGCCAGAAGACTATAGGAATTAAAGCTAACGCTTTAAAATATATAGAGGGTGCTCTATAAAATTATAAAGAGGAACATGATAGTTCCTCTGTAAGCAAATATTCATTGGATATATGGTTATATGGAGCGGTAATGTGACGATTACTGTAAACTTAAAAAAGGAAGTATTTTTTCTATTACTGTACAGCACCAACCTAGTCAGTGCTCATAACAGCTGGCCGGTCAGCTTGCTAAAGAAACAATTGGTGTCTATTGGTGCAAACAAGGATGTATAGTGTGTACAGAGAGACAGCTAGAGAGAGTGATATACACAGCGTAAGGTGCCGCGAGTGTTTGTGAGAGACTCAGATTCAATTAGGAGGGGAAAAAAGGAGATTAGAAACTCTTTTGAAAGAAAAAAAGTATATATTCTAATAATGAAAAACAGAACATTTTAAATTATAAATAAAATAACAAATAAAAAATTGATTAAAAAAAAATAGAGAGCAGTGCAAAGCAGTTATTTGTAGGGAGCGAACACTTTATTGAAATTGAATAAACTGCCTAAAACGGGATGAAATACAGTATTTCATTTTACAGGCTGAGACTCTTTGGAATAAGCCATTAGACTACTTCACCTGCTTGGATGGATGCAGGTAGTATATATATATACACAAAACAATATTGCTCCTGCACTCACGCTTGAAATTCCCTTGAGAGCCGGGTGCCAACCAAAAAGAACAGCTTCAATATCCAGAAAATTCAAAGGAATGGTTGCACTCACGTAATTAAAAGTCCAAAGTTTAATGGAAAGATTTAAAAAAGTCCAAGATCAACGTTTCAGTCACTACTGACTTTCATCAGGATCAACTGATCCTGATGAAAGTCAGTAGTGACTGAAACGGTGATCTTGGATTTTTTTAAATCTTTCCATTAAACTTTGGACTTTTAATTACGTGAGTGCAACCATTCCTTTGAATTTTCTATATATATATATATATATAATACCCTAGCTACAACTCCAAATATTTTGTTAAAACCTACCGTACTTATTTTTCATTTGCCCTGTACAGATAAAAAAAATTAAATATATATATATACACTATATATATATATATACACTTTATATATATATATATATATATATATAAATGTATATTAAATATACAGAAGAGATATATAAACCTGCAATTTTCTAGATTTCTTAATGCTCTTCCTAGCTAAGACAATGGGCTGTATAACAAGTGAAACCACTCAAAGGGAATGCCAGAAGTCTATAGCTTTAGTAATATATATATTTATATATATATATATATATATATATATATACACTGCTCAAAAAAATAAAGGGAACACTTAAACAACACAATGTAACTCCAAGTCAATCACACTTCTGTGAAATCAAACTGTCCACTTAGGAAGCAACACTGATTGACAATCAATTTCACATGCTGTTGTGCAAATGGGATGGACAACAGGTGGAAATTATAGGCAATTAGCAAGACACCCCCAATAAAGGAGTGGTTCTGCAGGTGGTGACCACAGACCACTTCTCAGTTCCTATGCTTCCTGGCTGATGTTTTGGTCACTTTTGAATGCTGGCGGTGCTTTCACTCTAGTGGTAGCATGAGACAGAGTCTACAACCCACACAAGTGGCTCAGGTAGTGCAGCTCATCCAGGATGGCACATCAGTGCGAGCTGTGGCAAGAAGGTTTGCTGTGTCTGTCAGCGTAGTGTCCAGAGCATGAAGGCGCTACCAGGAGACAGGCCAGTACATCAGGAGACGTGGATGAGGCCATAGGAGGGCAACAACCCAGCAGCAGGACCGCTACCTCCGCCTTTGTGCAAGGAGGAACAGGAGGAGCACTGCCAGAGCCCTGCAAAATGACCTCCAGCAGGTCACAAATATGCATGTGTCTGCTCAAACGGTCGGAAACAGACTCCATGAGGGTGGTATGAGGGCCCAACGTCCACAGGTGGGGGTTGTGCTTACAGCCCAACACCGTGCAGGACGTTTGGCATTTGCCAGGAAACACCAAGATTGACAAATTCGCCACTGGTGCCCTGTGCTCTTCACAGATGAAAGCAGGTTCACACTGAGCACATGTGACAGACGTGACAGAGTCTGGAGACGCCGTGGAGAATGTTCTGCTGCCTGCAACATCCTCCAGCATGACCGGTTTGGCAGTGAGTCAGTAATCGGTTTGGCAGTGGGTCACACACACACACACACACACACACACACACACACACACACACACACAAACACACACACACTAACACACACACACACAATAACAGACACACACTAACAGACACACACACACACACACACTAACAGACACACACTAACACATACACACACACTAACAGACATACACACACTTACAGACACACACACTAACAGACACACTCACACTCACTAACAGACACACACTCACTCACTAAAAGACACACTCACACTCACTAACAGACACACACTAACAGACATACATACACACACACTAACAGACACACACACACACACTAACATACACACACACACTAACAGACATACACACTAACAGACATTTACACTAACATACATTTACACAAGCTCACTCACATTAACACATTTTTTTTATTTAACCCCCCCAGCCTCCTTACCTTTGGGAATGCTGCGGTGGGTTTCTCTTTCTCCCTGGGTTCTAGTGTGGCTGCTGGGCAGGCGGCGCTGGCGAGGGAGCACTTCCCCTGAGCACTCTGCTCAGCTCCCTCGCGTGCCGCAGAGTGATGCCACGAGGGAGCTGAGCAGACAGCTCAGAGGAAGTGCTCCCACGTCAGCCGCCTGCACCGCCCCCCGACTGCCCAGTAGCCAGCCCATCAGCCCGACCGACATGTCAGTTAGCCGCAAGGCTAACAAGACATTTGCCCTGGGAATTTGGGGGCAGCTTTTTTGCCGCCCCCTGGAAAATGCCGCCCAAGGCAAATGCCTTGTTTGCCTCGCGGCTAAAACGTCCCTGCCTCAATGGGTTGAAAAATTTGATTTCCATTTTTGTTATTTTGTTGTCAGCACATTTAACTATGTAAAGAACAAATTATTTCAGAAGAATATTTAATTCATTCAGATCTAGGATGTGTTATTTTTGTGTTCCCTTTATTTTTTTGAGCAGTGTATATATATATGTATGTATGGAGTTGTAGGTAGGGTATTTAGAATAATGCAGGATACACACACGAGGAGAAGACATTTTGAGAGGGCATTAAATCAGTCAGGTCTACCATCAGAAAGATTGGGGCCCCTTACACAGCTCAAGGCCTGGGCTCCTTGGGCTCACCCCTAAGTCGACTCACAGGGTCCACCCCTGAGTCTGCCCACAAGTATAAGTAAAGTGGATGCAGTGTGTATCTATATAGTGATTGTAGTGTGTGTGTGTAGTGGATGAAGTGTGTGTGTAGTGGATGCAGCATGTGTGTTTGTGTTAGTTTGTGGGGTTGGATAGGGTCTGTGGGAGGTTGAGAAGTTTAAAAAATATATATGATATATAATATTTTATTCCTCCTCGTTGCCTCTTATCTGTGGCCAGGTAGGGGGGGACACTAGACTCACTGGTTCTCCTGTGGCACAGCAGGTTGTATAGTGAAGAGGAGGCCCAGGAGTCTCCATCTTCCACCTTCATCAGCCAGACAGCAGGTCAGGGGGTGTTAACCATGATGGATGTCATGGGCCCAGTGGTCCTGGGGGGCCCAGACTACTCTGGCAGTCCCGGGCCCAACATTTCATCTATGCACATATATATAGCAAATATCGCTATATATATGTGCAGCTGCATGCCCCCGGCTACCTGTTACTGCAGAGGCGGCCCAGCACACTGCGTCTGCACATTCAGCTCCTCTCTCCCATTAACTCTCGCAAGACCCGCGGCCGTCAGAGCATTGCCACGGGTTACCATGCCAACGCTTCACACGGCACACAGGCCATGCTCGCGAGAGTTAATGGGAGAGAGGAGCTGAATATGCAGACGCAGTGTGTTGGGCCCCCTCTGCACTAACAGGTAGCCATGGGCCCCACCATGCCACCGGACCACCCGGGAATTGAATTCCCCAACCTTCATGGACAAAGATAAGAAGCAGAGGGGGTGAGGGGAATAACATTTAATTACATTTAATTTAAAATGAATGTGAAAATATCCCTTTTCGATTGCAGGCCCTAGTTTGCACACTCTGCATACACTAGTACAACACACTGCATACACTACACTGGCACGCACTCTGCATACACTAGTACAACACACACACTGCATACACTACACTGACACACACTCTGCATACACTAGTACAACACACACACTGAATACACTACACTGACACACACTCTGCATACACTAGTACAACACACACTGCATACACTACACTGACACACACTCTGCATACACTAGTACAACACACACACTAGTACAACACACTGCATACACTACACTGGCACACACTCTGCATACACTAGTACAACACACACACTGCATACACTACACTGACACACACTCTACATACACTAGTACAACACACACTGCATACACTACACTGACACACACTGCATACACTAGTACAACACACACACTGAATACACTACACTGACACACACTCTGCATACACTAGTACAACACACACTGCATACACTACACTGACACACACTCTGCATACACTAGTACAACACACACACTAGTACAACACACTGCATACACTACACTGGCACACACTCTGCATACACTAGTACAACACACACACTGCATACACTACACTGACACACACTCTACATACACTAGTACAACACACACTGCATACACTACACTGACACACACTGCATACACTAGTACAACACACACACTACACTGACACACTACACTGACACACTACACTGACACACACACTCTGCATACACTACACTGACACACTCTGCATACACTAGTTCAACACACACTCTGCATACACTTCACTGACACACACTCTGCATACACTAGTACAACACACACTCTGCATACACTACACTGACACACACACTCTGCATACACTAGTACAACATACACACTGCATACATTACACTGACACACACACTCTGCATACACTACACTGACACACACTCTGCATGCACTAGTACAACACACACTCTGCATACACTTCACTGACACACACTCTGCATACCCTAGTACAACACACACTCTGCATACACTACACTGACACACACACACTCTGCATACACTACACTGACACACACTCTGCATGCACTAGTACAGCACACACTCTGCATACACTTCACTGACACACTCTGCATACCCTAGTACAACACACACTCTGCATACACTACACTGACACACACTCTGTATACACTAGTACAACATACACTGCATACACTACACTGACACACTCTGCATTAACTACTACAACACTCACTGCATACACTACACTGACACACACTCTGCATACACTACACTGGCACACACTCTGCATACACCAGTATAACACACACACTGCATACACTACACTGACACACTCTGCATACACTAGTACAACACACACTCTGCATATACTTCACTGACACACACACTCTGCATACACTAGTACAACACACTGCATACACTACACTGGCACACACTCTGCATACACTAGTACAACACACACACTGCATACACTACACTGACACACACTCTGCATACACTAGTACAACACACATACTGAATACACTACACTGACACACACTCTGCATACACTAGTACAACACACACTGCATACACTACACTGACACACACTCTGCATACACTAGTACAACACACACACTAGTACAACACACTGCATACACTACACTGGCACACACTCTGCATACACTAGTACAACACACACACTGCATACACTACACTGACACACACTCTACATACACTAGTACAACACACACTGCATACACTACACTGACACACACTCTGCATACACTAGTACAACACACACACTACACTGACACACTACACTGACACACACACTCTGCATACACTACACTGACACACTCTGCATACACTAGTTCAACACACACTCTGCATACACTAGTTCAACACACACTCTGCATACACTTCACTGACACACACTCTGCATACACTAGTACAACACACACTCTGCATACACTACACTGACACACACTCTGCATACACTAGTACAACACACACACTGCATACACTACACTGACACACACTCTGCATACACTAGTACAACACACATACTGAATACACTACACTGACACACACTCTGCATACACTAGTACAACACACACTGCATACACTACACTGACACACACTCTGCATACACTAGTACAACACACACACTAGTACAACACACTGCATACACTACACTGGCACACACTCTGCATACACTAGTACAACACACACACTGCATACACTACACTGACACACACTCTACATACACTAGTACAACACACACTGCATACACTACACTGACACACACTCTGCATACACTAGTACAACACACACACTACACTGACACACTACACTGACACACACACTCTGCATACACTACACTGACACACTCTGCATACACTAATTCAACACACACTCTGCATACACTAGTTCAACACACACTCTGCATACACTTCACTGACACACACTCTGCATACACTAGTACAACACACACTCTGCATACACTACACTGACACACACACTCTGCATACACTAGTACAACATACACACTGCATACATTACACTGACACACACACTCTGCATACACTACACTGACACACACTCTGCATGCACTAGTACAACACACACTCTGCATACACTTCACTGACACACACTCTGCATACCCTAGTACAACACACACTCTGCATACACTACACTGACACACACACACTCTGCATACACTACACTGACACACACTCTGCATGCACTAGTACAGCACACACTCTGCATACACTTCACTGACACACTCTGCATACCCTAGTACAACACACACTCTGCATACACTACACTGACACACACTCTGTATACACTAGTACAACATACACTGCATACACTACACTGACACACTCTGCATTAACTACTACAACACTCACTGCATACACTACACTGACACACACTCTGCATACACTACACTGGCACACACTCTGCATACACCAGTATAACACACACACTGCATACACTACACTGACACACTCTGCATACACTAGTACAACACACACTCTGCATATACTTCACTGACACACACACTCTGCATACACTAGTAAAACACACTCTGCATCTACTACACTGGCACACACTCTGCATACACTAGTACAACACACACACTGCATACACTACACTGACACACACACTGCATTCAGTACACTACACACACTCTGCATCCACTACCCTAACACACACTCTGCACTATACACACACAGCATCCACTACACACACATTCTGCATTGGCTATACTCACACTACATCCACCATACATTCAAACACTGCATTCATTATACACAGACCCTGCATCTAATACACACACACTACATTCACTACACAACACACACTCTGCATTCACTAGTACAACACACATTCTGCATCCACTACACTGACACACACACTGCATTCACTACACTGACTCACACTCTGCATCCACTACCCTAACACACACTCTGCATTCACTACACTGACACACTTTGCATTCACTACACTGACACACACTCTGCACTCACTATACACACAGCATCCACTACACACACATTCTGCATTGACTATACTCCCACTACATCAGTGGCGGATCCAGAGCCTGATCTCGGGAGGGGCACTTGTAGATTATTTAAATAAATAATCCAGACACAATAACCACTACAGCTCAGTGTAGTGGTTATTGTGCCAATAATGCCAAGACCCCCTCCCAGAGTAAGTAGTCAAACTGTTTAAGAACTGTTTGACAACTTACCTGAGGTCCTCTGGGAAATGGGGCTGTAGTAGGGCAGAGGAGCAGTGGTATGTGTGAGTGGTGCAATGTGTGAGGGGTGCAGTGTGTGTGTGTGTGTGAGGGGGACAGTGTATTAGCAGTGTGTGTGTGAAGGTTGCAGTGTGTACGTGAGGGCGGCAGTATATGTCAGGGGTGCAGTGTGTGTGTGGGTCAGTATGTGTGTGTGACAGTTACAGTGTGTGTGTGTGTTGCAGTGTATGTGTGGGGCAATGTGTGTATGTGGGGGCAATGTGTGTGTATGGGGGGCAGTGTATGTGTATATGGGGGCAATGTGTTTATGGGGGGCAGGGGCAATGTGTGTGTGTGTATGGGGGGCAGGGGCAATGTGTGTATATGGGGTTCAGGGGCAATGTGTGTGTGTATGGGGGGCAGGGGAAATGCGTGTGTGTGTATGGGGGGCAGGGGCAATGTGTGTGTGTGTATGGGGGCAGGGGCAATGTGTGTGTGTGTATGGGGGGCAGGGGCAATGTGTGTGTATGGGGGGCAGGGGCAATGTGTGTGTGTGTATGGGGGGCAGGGGCAATGTGTGTGTATATGGGGGGCAGGGGCAATGTGTGTGTATATGGGGGGCAGGGGCAGTGTGTGTGTATATGGGGGGCAGGGGCAATGTGTGTGTGTGTGGGCGGCAGGGGCAATGTGTGTGTATGGGGGGCAGGAGCAATGTGTGTGTATATGGGGGGCAGGGGCAATGTGTGTGTGTATGGGGGGCAGGGGCAATGTGTGTGTATGGGGGGCAGGGGCAATGTGTGTGTGTGTATGGGGGGCAGGGGCAATGTGAGTGTGTATGGGGGCAGGAGCAATGTGTGTGTATATGGGGGCAGGGGCAATGTGTGTGTATGGGGGCGGGGGCAATGTGTGTGTATGGGGGGCAGGAGCAATGTGTGTGTATATGGGGGGCAGGGGCAATGTGTGTGTGTATGGGGGGCAGGGGCAATGTGTGTGTATGGGGGGCAGGGGCAATGTGTGTGTGTGTATGGGGGGCAGGGGCAATGTGAGTGTGTATGGGGGCAGGAGCAATGTGTGTGTATATGGGGGGCAGGGGCAATGTGTGTGTGTATGGGGGGCAGGGGCAATGTGTGTGTGTATGGGGGGGCAGGGGCAATGTGTGTGTATGGGGGGCAGGGGCAATGTGTGTGTATGGTGGGCAGGGGCAATGTGTGTGTATGGGGGCAGGGGCAATGTGTGTATATGGGGGGCAAGGGCAATGTGTGTGTATGGGGGGCAGGGACAATGTGTGTGTGTGTATGGGGGGCAGGGGCAATGTGTGTGTGTATGGGGGGCAGGGGCAATGTGTGTGTATGGGGGGCAGGAGCAATGTGTGTGTGTATGGGGGGCAGGGGCAATGTGTGTGGATGGGGGCAGGGGCAATGTGTGTGTGTATGGGGGGCAGGGGCAATGTGTGTGCATGGAGGGCAGGGGCAATGTGTGTGTATGGGGGGCAGGGGCAATGTGTGTGTATGGGGGGCAGGGGCAATGTGTGTGTATGGGGGGCAGGGGCAATGTGTGTGTATGGGGGGCAGGGGCAATGTGTGTGTGTATGGGGGGCAGGGGCAATGTGTGTGTGTATGGGGGGCAGGGGCAATGTGTGTATATGGGGGCAGGGGCAATGTGTGTGTATATGGGGGGCAGGGGCAATGTGTGTGTGTATGGGGGGCAGGGGCAATGTGTGTGTATATGGGGGGCAGGGGCAATGTGTGTGTGTATGGGGGGGCAGGGGCAATGTGTGTGTATATGGGGGCAGGGGCAATGTGTGTGTATGGGGGCGGGGGCAATGTGTGTGTATGGGGGCAGGGGCAATGTGTGTGTGTATGGGGCGGGGGCAATGTGTGTGTATATGGGGGCAGGGGCAATGTGTGTGTATATGGGGGGCAGGGGCAATGTGTGTATGGGGGGCAGGGGCAATGTGTGTGTGTATGGGGGGCAGGGGACACATGGGGTGTGTATGGGGGCAGGGGCAATGTGTGTGTGTATGGGGGGCAGGGGCAATGTGTGTGCATGGGGGGCAGGGGCAATGTGTGTGTATGGGGGGCAGGGGCAATGTGTGTGTATGGGGGGCAGGGGCAATGTGTGTGTGTATGGGGGGCAGGGGCAATGTGTGTGTGTATGGGGGGCAGGGGCAATGTGTGTATATGGGGGCAGGGGCAATGTGTGTGTATATGGGGGGCAGGGGCAATGTGTGTGTGTGTATGGGGGGCAGGGGCAATGTGTGTGTATATGGGGGGCAGGGGCAATGTGTGTGTGTATGGGGGGGCAGGGGCAATGTGTGTGTATATGGGGGCAGGGGCAATGTGTGTGTATGGGGGCGGGGGCAATGTGTGTGTATGGGGGCAGGGGCAATGTGTGTGTGTATGGGGGCGGGGGCAATGTGTGTGTATATGGGGGCAGGGGCAATGTGTGTGTATATGGGGGGCAGGGGCAATGTGTGTATGGGGGGCAGGGGCAATGTGTGTGTGTATGGGGGGCAGGGGACACATGGGGTGTGTATGGGGGCAGGGGCAATGTGTGTGTGTATGGGGGGCAGGGGCAATGTGTGTGTGTATGGGGGCAGTCGCAATGTGTGTGTGTATGGGGGCAGGGGCAATGTGTGTGTGTATGGGGGGCAGGGGCAATGTGTGTATGGGGGGCAGGGGCAATGTGTGTGTGTGTGTGTATGGGGGGCAGGGGCAATCTGTGTGTATGATAAGAAGGATAGGGGGGGGCTTTTTTTTTTTTTTTAAATGTGTGTTTTTTTTTTTATTTCATTAAAATAAATATATCATTTATGTCCCCCCTCCCTTCTTATCTTTACTGTGAGGAGGGGGGGACATATTTTGTTCACTGGTGGTCCAGTGGGGTTCATTGGTGGTTCCAGTGGTAGGAGTGAACTCTAGCCCGCGCTCCAGGGCTAGAGTTCACTCTCGCGAGATTTGGAGCGTTGCCGTGGTAACCGCAGCAACGCTCCAAATCTCGCGAGAGGAGGACCCGGAGGAGCTGCTGGTAACAGCTCCCGGGTCCTCTCTCCCTCCCCTGCCAGTCGGCTGTCAGTAATGTGCCTGTGGACCGGGGAGGGAGATCACTGATCTCTGATCTCCCTCCCCGGTATGCAGGCACAATGCAGGGCTGGCACTTGGACAATGTCAGCCCTGCATTAGCGGCAGGGGAGAATCTCGGGGGGGGGCAATTGCCCCGTTGCCCCCCCCCCCTGGATCCGCCACTGCACTACATCCACCATACATTCAAACACTGCATTCATTATACACAGACACTGCATCTAATACACACACTCTGCATTCACTAGTACAACACACATTCTGCATCCAGTATACTGACACACACACTGCATTCACTACACTGACACACACTCTGCATCCACTACCCTAACACACACTCTGCATTCACTACACTGACACACTTTGCATGCACTACACTGACACACACTCTGCATCCACTAACCTAACACACACTCTGCACTCACTATACACACAGCATCCACTACACACACATTCTACATTGACCACTACATCCACCTTACATTCAACCACTGAATTCAGACACTGCATCTAATACACAAACACTACGTCCACTACACGAACACAGGCACTGCATCCACTACACACACTGCATCTAGTGCATACACTACACAAACACACACTATATCCACTACTCAAACACACTCTGTATTCACTACTGAAAGTCTGGGCAGAAATAGAAGGGGAGGGCTTGTAAATGCTGCTAAAACTATTTTTATTTCCTGCCGACAGGAAGCCCCCTTCAACTGCCTTGTTGGGTTGGCCCATGGAAGCAATGACTCTGTACATATCATTATAAAACATGTTTTTGTTCCTTTTTTTTCCTTTTCTTTTCTTCTTTTTTTTTAATATTTATTAAAAGGTGGTAAAAACATCTGAATTAAACTAATTAAGATGAGATTCATGACACCAGTGGAGATAATGCTTTTTGATTTACCATTTGAAAGCCAGGCAACATATGGATGAAACGTCTTTTTTTTTTTGTATACCAGTTTCCTTTTCTTGTAACAGAGAATAGTGGTGAATGAAGAAATACATTGGTCAAATGTAGGCTAAAATAGTTGGGTATATCGCCAAAACGGAATTTGATTTTCCAGCACTGTATTTTAGACTAATTGTGCAAATTCTGTTCTTAATCATCTTCTTTTATCTATTGTATTTAATATATCATACCTCAATAATTGTTCAGACATAAAATCCATGAAGAACTATATGGAGCCGTCTATAATATAAAGTTGGAACTGATAGCCTCTGTTTAGTACTTATACTTTTTTTCTGTCTTTTCTCAGATCTTCCACAGCAAGCTGCTGTGACACTAACACCTAGAACAGGCTCACAGACCCTGCGGACATCCAGCTACTGAGAAACAGATTGGGTTTGAAAAATACGTGTGTATGTTCTCACAGAACCTGAGAAAATCACACCTACACTTTGTTAAAGCAAAGAGCAAAAACATAAAAAAAAAAAAAAAATCTGCAGAGCTGAAATATTCACTTTATGAGTTGAGGAAAAACAGCCCATATGGTTTTAGAGTATCAGAAAACTGCGTGAGCTAATAATTTTCCGTGTGTCACTTGTACAAACTAGGCCAGCGAGGTTAAAGGGACACTACAGACGTGAGATAACCCACTCTTTTTTTAATACATTATATATGAAAATACAAGAAAACCGTATGTACAAAACCAATAAGTAAAGGAAAATGGGGAAAAAATCCTTGCATGCTGTTTAGTAACGTCACTGACTTAGAACCAATAAACCTAGTTAGAAATCCTTGGCCGGATCAACTCACCTGTAAGTGTCCTTGGACAAGACACCTAACAATATATATCCAGCTACCTCAAATTATTATAGATTGTAAGCTCATTTGGGCAAGGCCTTCTTTAGCTCTAAATATCCCCTTTCTATTATTGTAAAGCACCGTGGTATATGTTTGTGGTATATAAATGTTAATATTAAAGAATGAGTTACAGAATTTGTCCCTTTTGACCTTAAATTGCATTTAATGCATTAATAATTTTGGAAGAGGTACGTGCTAACGTAAAGACTGGAAAAATGCATAAATTATGTTTTTTTACCTACCTGAAGTTGACCTAGTGATAATTTTTCGTTGGGCACGGCGTGTCAGCTATAACTTTTCTGCACTTGCTTGCTGTTTTTTTTTTTTTTTTGCTTTTTCTTTATTTTTCCAGTTTTGACACAGACAAATTAGTTTGAAGTATTATCACCTAAAATTGTCCTTTACTCTATTAACAGAACCATTTTAACGTTTTAATTTTAAGAGTTATTCTTAAGCTGTAGATCCAAAGTAAGGTAAAATTCTTCAACTTCCCAAACAATTCTCCATCAATTTCTAATTGTGTCCCAAATTTAAAAGGACAATCAGATTTGCCCTTCAAATAGCAAACTGTTATTAATAATGTCCGGATCAATCAATACAGCCGTGTATATCTTGTTGGAACATAACATGTTAAGGTGTTTCATACACTCTGACATTTACTGGAATGGGTGGAACGTCTAAAACAGGCTTACAATATGTCCCATTGCAGACCTATATTACCATGAATGTACCGTTAACGTACTGTGAGACAGGTCTGTGTCTGCGAGATTTCTTCATCCAGGCACAAATAACATTTTGTCTCTGTCTTATTTCATATTTGCCATCTTCCTTTACATTTTGTTTGTACTAATGATAGTTTCCTGATGATATAACCTTGAAATCTATATACAGATAGGTTTCTGATGCAGAAAATGAATGCATGGTCACTATCAATGTTCTACTGTGTAAACCACTGTCCTGTGCCGTATCAATATGGGGATGTGAGTCGTTCTCTAGCAGATCTCCAGCTGAACTGTGTAGCTTGTAGAGTTTAGGTTATACTGTGTATCTGTGTGTCTAATTGTAGGTTTGTGCTTCTTTTGTAGACGTATGTATAGGTTATATGGTGTAGGCCCAATAGCATAGTTTTGACAACATAAATATTTGTCAACCGTTGGCCCATTTAAACCTACATATGAGATTAGATATGGACAAGGAGTTTACATTTGCAAGGTTGAAGTGCGATTTTTCAATATTTCTATTTAGAAAATAATGTTTCCAGAAGAGAAAATTTCAAAATTTAAACACAACTATTGGCCACAGTAAAACAAAGCAAAAGAAACAAATAATCCAAACCAAAACTCTCAACCTTTCCCTTTACTATAGTCTCAATAGCAAAACATAAAAATGATAAAAAGGGCAGAAAGCAACAAGTTAACGTGACAGAAAGTAAAAGGCAGAAAGCAACAAGTTATCATGGCACTAGAAAAAGTGCAGAGACAAACTACAAAATTGATAAACGGAATGGATTTTTTTCCTAGTTTGTGGCAAAATTGGAAGCGCTTCAGACTGGGTTTTTTTGCCTTCTTTTGGATCAACAGCAAAAACATATGTGAGGAAGGCTGAACTTGATGTAACTATGTAACTTATTGGACATTCTTAACATATTATTAATAACATAAAAAATGAGTCCAGCAATGAGTTTCTTTATCTTCTTCTCATCGTCGTCTGTCCCTAAATGTAAACACAGATAGAGTAGATACAGATACTTAGTTTATTTTTGATTAGGTAAATGGAGTTAAAGTATTTATTAAATAAGAATTTAAAAAATGCTTTTAGGTTGTGACAAGGACACTAGACATCAATGTTCTCCTTATTCTATGGAGTGATTTAGTAGCATGGCATAAGACACCCTCTGACCCATACTATAATTTGAGGATGGATGGTTACTCGATTTGCCATTCCTGCCATTGTCCACATTTATTTGAACACTGACACTGTAACAGTTATCTCTTATATTACCCACATCTCAAAGGATAAAACATGTAGGGTTGTGGAGGAGGCTCAGTTAATTCAAGTCCTCTTCATGGCTATACTCCCAAACCACCTCTGCTTGTGACATGGTGGACGAAACAGAAATATCACCTCCATGTGGTTACCTATACCTCCCAACCCATTACAAATTAAGTCCCAGACAAAATGTGTGTTTGTGTGTGAGTGAGTGTTTATATTTGTGTGTCCATGTGTTGGCAAAACCCAACTGCTTGGGTTGATGATGAGAGTAGATAGAAAGCGTAAGCTAGCCAAGTGTTTGCTTTTTTAGGCAATCCTTAGACTTTCCATGTCTGTTCTATAACCACCTTCGACACACACAGCATGGCACAAGCCGATTCATAATGTAATATTTATTTAAGCAAATAGAGTTCCTATTCTGGGACAAGGAGATAACTAATAAGAAAATACAACGTGAAGCAGTGGAATATTTTAAACATTTAACTTTGCTGTAAAAAACACTAGCTTTGCCTTTATGAATCAGTCCCAATAAGATCAGATCTTATAGTCTCTTAATGTACCCTGCTTCTGACAAATCCACAGATTATTTCTCATTATTTAACTTTACACCACGTAGCCACATTTTTCTTTAAGTAAATGTTTTTTCATCAAAGCCAAAATCTTTGTTTTCTTCCTGTACCATAAGCATATGTTTTTATACTGTATATTAACATATCATTGCTCACAGTGCACGTGCAACACACAGTTATGTCTTCTCTTAGTGTAAACAATTAATTAGATTAATTAACTCTCAACGCCTTGACTAATTAGTCAATATTTAATTGCAGAAAACGGGGGAGCAATACAATACATTTTCTTAAACGAAAGAATTTAAAGGACGGCTGGCAGCTTTCGTATACTTGGTTGTTATGGCAGAGAATAAATGTCTTATACCATTATTCTACTTCTTGTGAGCACAGACAAGGGCCATCGTGAAGATAGAACCTTGCTACCTACATTGCCTGCTGCCAAAAAGAATTGTGTTCATGGTGGTTGGAACAGTAGAGAGAGGGCATCCATGTCCTGATAAGAAAACCCCCCAAAATGCAAACCTGAGACAGTATAGAAGAAGATAGGATAGAGTGTATTAAGGTCTTATTAAGGTGGCTAAGATTAAAGCAAGAAGGCCACCATTAGGTGAGGAATACCTGAAAAGAGGTAAAGCAAGGTCAGGACAAGCTGAGGAAAGGATTCCAGAAAAGCGACAAGAAGAGTAAATAGAACAAGGTTAGAGGTACAGAAAGCAGAACAGTCAATAAAAGAGTCAAAGTCAAATACCAAGAATGAACCCAATGAAAATAACACACTCTCTGGCACATAAACCATGACAGCCATCAGAATGAGCTTGAAGGAGACTTAAATAAGGAGACGAGAGAAGCCTTTTTTGTTGTGCCAAAAGGTGCGTGTGGTTTGATGGTGCATGAAAACTGGTACCTTAGAATGACGCAGGACACTGCGGGAATGATGGAGGAAAGTGTCATAAGAGGACCCAGTTGTGAATGTTTACATGGTGTGTTCAATAAAAACATGGCAACATTTCATTCTTTGTGTGTTATTAGTTTAAGCAGACTGTGATTGTCTATTGTTGTGACTTAGATGATGATCAGATCACATTTTATGATCAATTTGTGCAGAAATCCATATCATTCCAAAGGGTTCACATACTTTTTTCTTGCAACTGTATACACATACACAATGTACATGTATACAAATATGCACACACTCATTCACTTAACATAATTTACACACCAACACCAACTTACACACATGGTCTCCTGATATGTGTGCGTCAAAGGGGGAGGAAGGGAGTGCTGGTTTTCTGTGCATTTCCTGGTGTCTACAGGAGAGTAGAAGACCCTTTACACTGAGTTGCACAGACTTCTTCCTGCACCCATCCAGGTCGATGGATTGGGATGGGGACAGCTTCGATACTGGTTCACATCTCTGCACCCCCTGCCTGAAATCTAACACTGTAAATGTGTGGGAGCTGGGTTTGCATTACAGTAATATGCACAGAGTAGCTGTTAGGAGACAATGGGCAGCACAGTGATAGAAAAGAGGTACTGGCACTCCTACAGCTTCAGACAAATATATTTAGAACAGAAGTCACACTGCAACGTTTCGACCCACAAACGGGTCTTTGTCAAGCTGGGCAGTGCAGTAACTGATTGCTGCTTCGGACCAGATTAAACAGGTAGAGGAGGAAGAGGGAATCCGGTAGGAGATCATCAGAGAGCTGCTCACCCAAAGTATTCCAAAGGTTGTCTACCTGATACTTTAATGCTAAAGAAAAATGGAAGTAAATAGTATGAGGACCTTCTATCTCCTACAACTTGCCTTCCTGGGATTAGGCCTAGTTGGTTTATTTGGTAATACATCCCTAGGCATCAACCTTTTCATTGATGTCTGTCTATGTGCATGAGCACCTCTCTGCAGTATTTTATATATCTTTAGTTTCCAGTGTACATTCTATTTATCTTACATGTTTCTATATCAGGGCAACCTAAAGTATGTACATGTAAGTACATGGCAGAGAGGACAAAAGATAGAGGATAAGTGAAATGGGTGTCTGGATACGAGGAAGAGTGTGTGACTTGTGGGCAGGAAGGCAGATGGAGGAAGGAATGCCTGCTGGGAACAAGGTGCCAGGCACACGGAGGGAGGAGAAGGAGTGCCAAAAAGATGCTACAAAACTGTTTTTCTAAGATGTCAGATCTGCCACATGCATTAGAACTTATTTATATTTTCAACTTTTATTTTCACCAAATACTCTGTTATTTCCGTGTGAGTTGTTCACAGTGTAATGAATAGTAATTTAAAATCTATGTCCTTCTATATTATTTATTTATTTATAAAATATTTTACCAGGAAAGATACATTGAGATTTCTCTCGTTTTCAAGTATGTCCTATATAACACAAGATGGACGGGGAAAGCCGATTGCCATTATTTTTGTATATTCAATATTTTTTCATTTACTGTTTACATCATGTTGTGCCAAAAAGTACACACAATATAATCCAATAGGGTGACACAGTGATGTCATCACAATGTCACGCAGACAGGGATTATAATTAGTTAAATTGTCTGCTTCCAGTAAGTTCTGGCAGAATAATTCTCATTTTATACAGATACAGCATAATTCTCTATTTATATTTCACAGGAAACGCTGAATATTTTTGTATGATCAAACACCCGTGACTTTTTTAATTACCGTGACATAAGCAATGTCTAACTAATTCTTATGACAACTGCAGAACCTGTTCCTAGCACAGATATCACAGTATGTGGAATGCATTGTGAAATCAATGAATAACTTCACTGTGCACGTATTAAAGATATTGGGTTTACAAGAGACAAAGCAAGGTGTGTAGATGAAAATGAGTGCTAAATCCAAAATGGATTGACGACACTGCGTATTCTACTTGACCTGTTGATGGTCTTCAAAGTATAGGGCATTGCATGAAGGTAGCTGACACTGAAAGACACCGAGGGGTGTTTATTAAATACTGTCAAAACAACTATAACAATATATAAAGATAACATAATTTAATGAGAAGGCAGAACTAAAAAAAGGATAACGCTGCTAATCTATCTATATAGGGTGACTCACGTAAAGTGCACAGAGCTAAAAGCATCAAAAGTTAGCGCTGATAAAGAATATTAATTAATAAATATAAAAAGTGCTGCAATAAACCTTCAACCGATGAAATAAAAATAAATATTAATATAAAAATGAAAGGTAAAAGATTAACATTAATATCAGTATTGCAAGATGGTCCATTGGGATATACAGAAAAAATAGCACATTACTTTTTGTTATCTATAAAAAAAAAATGGATGCAGAGAAGCATTAGAGGCTAGTCCATAGGGGCAGGTGGGGCGCTGTCCATCCATTTTTTGGTTCAAATTTAAAAAAGTTTTAATCAAATCATCTCAAAATTCTCTGAGTGTGGACCTCCGAGACATGCCTAGTTTGCTCTAAAGGGATTTCTGAGGTCACTCATTGGAGGTGGGCTCCCAGATCCTGGACACTCTAAAGGTTGAAGGGCAGTTTCAAATTTCAGGTAATCTCTTTTTTTTTTCTGAGCTGTCTAATTTTAATCAAATGTATAAGGAAAGGTAAGGACTATATAAAGCAGTTAAGTTGACAAATGTTCCCAAATAACAATAATAATAATAATTTACCTCAAAACTATTTTTATTTAATATTATTTATTTATTGTCAACGCACAGGTGTGTGTCAATTGGTACAGAGATTATCGGTTTTAGATACATAAGCAATACATCAATAAACTGTGTCTAGAAAAACTGACCATGGAGTCGAGGTTTTATGTTTTAAGTGAGGTGACATTAGCTACTCAAAGCCATGAAATAGAAAATAATAATAAAAAGGAGAAAAAATAAATTAATTACAATTATGAGGAGAAATTCATGAGTGTGTCAGTCATCCAGCTGTGGACCAGCGCGTTATTGTGATTCAGCATGTGAGGGCAATGGAATTCTTGACAACAGGTGGCAACCTGTAAGATTTTTTTGCCTCCTGGATCCACTATTCATGAATGAGAATGGATGCAGAATGAGTGAGTGAGGAGGTGGCAGGGGGGTGGCAAGAGAGAAAACTTGGCGGTTTAACCATTATGCTCATGGGCAGTATAAGCCTTGTGCATCCTAATGCATGCAGGATCTCAAGTGGTGGCCTCTGCGTAAGAGTCTTGAGTTGCCCCATGTGGTATGAACAGTACAACCCTTGCAGAGTCCCATCTGTGTGTCCCTTTGTTGGTCTCTCTGGGCTTGGGTAAGACTAGAAAGTTGTCAGGCAGGCCAACGGTGCCCAGGATTGCTGCTCCTTCCTTCAGAACTTGCACCGAGTGGGCTATGTCTCCTTGCTGGACTTCTAGAGATCTTGGTAAACGCCATCTGTATCGAAGGCCTTTCACTTGGAGAAAAGCAGTGAAGGGCTACATGGATCTTCCCCACTATAGGGTATCTCCCAATAGGTCTGTGTAGAATATTAGGCCCATGTTTTCAAAGGGATACGGAACGTTCTTCTTAAGCGCTGCCTCTACTGCCGCCTTGTCTGCACTGCTGTAGGAACTGTACCACCATGTCCCGGGATGTCATTGCCGGAGCCTTTTAGGGTTTTTCAACCGAGAAGATTCCATCAAAGGAGATGTTCCTGGTTTGCTTGGGTGCCAGCAGAGCCCACATCAGACTTTGCATTCAGTGCGGGAGCTCTGCCATTTGGACAAGCAAAGACACGCCCCTAATTTGCAGGTTAATATGGCGCCTCATGTCCTCCATGATAGCCAGACATTGCTTAGATATTGTTTGCTTTTTCTTGAGAGTATGTAGCTCAAGTTGGACCTCTTTAAGACACTGATTGTGCTTCTCCAATGAGGTCTCCACTGCTCTCAGGCAAGTCACCATGCCTGTCAGGTAGGCCCGAAGTAGGGTCACATCCTCCTGGATGGGTTTTTGGAGAGCCCCAGCATGTCCTTTAGTGCTTATCAGTGTGGAGTCCCCTCTCCGTGGGGTAGGTATTGGCTGCAGCGGTTGTGACAGCTCAATGTTGTCCCTATCAAAGGTCACGTCCCCTGAGGAATCAGAAAGATCCTCGTTGTCAGCGGCAATGTTGGGCCTAAACGCGACCTGTTCCTTCCCTAAAGAACTCTCCAATATACATGCTCGGCCAGGGCTTATCCCGTTTTTGCTTTTTCGTTTTGCAACCCATAAGGGATAAGTGAGTATAATCAGCAGTTTCCATACACTAGAACAATCAGGAATGGTAATTATGTAGGGTTTAAGGATGGAGCCCATCAAACGAGCGTCCGACCAGTGCAACAGCTAAGCTCCGCCCCCTCAAAACTATTTTTAATATAATAATCATTCAATCATGTTTTGAAAAAGAAAAATCAATATATCTTTTTATTTCACCAGTTGACACTACAAAAAAGAGAAATTTCTCAACACACACCCATGGAACCATGATAGGCCTTTTGATCCATATGAATAATATTAATAAAAGACAATTGACTCAAGAACCTGCCCGATAAATTCCATTTGGTCAGTCGTGATATACAGAGGAACACATACATTTGTTAGAGAGTCTTTAGAACCTCTTTGGATCTAGCAAATTACAGCAGTTTTTTTTCTGTCTTGTACTTGTATTACCTGAAGCTTTCCATATCTCTTTAGAAGGTGGAGATGCACTTGATTTGGACTTGGATCAAATATTGATCACTTCTTAGGGGGGAGAGGTTAATATCACATTCTGCATTGACACTTTCTGAAAATTAAATCAACATTATGACAATGGTGGTAGACCTCACCATGAATCAACTGGATGAGACACACGCAAATTATGATCCCTAAAATTGTCAGGTGAAATGGACATCATCTGACATTGAGGTATGCCAGCATAAGAGTTCCGGGGTTCTGCAGAAAAAAATAAACAGAGGTCATTGGACAGCTAATTTTTTAGATATTTATTGACGTATTGATGGCATGTAGAGTACGAAGAAATTAATATGGTGGTTTACCTTCAATGCTCAATGACTGGAGAAACTCTTACATTGTTTGCATTGGCCTTATCACATCAAAACAAAAGTGCAATGGCTAAACCTCCAGGTCACATATCATGTCTTGTATGCTTCATGCTTATTAACGTCATTTGCGGAGGCATGTATCTTATATGATTTTGTTTGTATCTTCGATAATTTTGTCATGCTACATCTGGTTCTTCATTCATATTTATCTTTGCTCCATCTGTATCTCTCTCTTGGTCTGTCTTCCACTATTTTTGCCATCATCTAATTTCTTTGCCTGTAAATATTATTTCCAGCTTATCTCTGTCCTTCTGGTCACTCCATTATCCCATTTCACCTCCAGGTCTGTCTATCAGGCTTTCGCTCACTTTGTCAATGTGACACTCATGTGTGTCTTTTTTCCCATTATCTCTATCTCTGACTTTTCTATGTTATCTGTCTAACTCTCTCTCTTTCCAGCCATCTTATCTATCTCAATTAGCATATTTCTGTTTTATTTCTCACTGCATTTTATCAAATCACCATTGCCTCTTTCTCTCCTTAACTTCTGTCTGTTTCTTGGGCTCAAGTAACATTTTTGACATGCTAAAAAAAAAGTAGGGACTACTTTGCCCTAGCATTTTTCCTAAGCTTGATAAAACTTTACAAAAGACAGAGCTACCTTTGTCAAGTTTTGTACTTTCCCACATTTGTCATTTAGCTTCCCTAAATACACCATCATATAAAAGTTGGAAAAACACCTATAACCTATGTTGCCATTTTTTTTCACGCAATGCTCTGTTTGCTTTTCAATATATATTAGAAGATTTAACAAGTGACATCAAATTCCAGTTCAGACCTGGCACAGCCAAGGCATGCAATGCAAATAAGGAGAAAAATGGGAACATTATTTCTGTTTCAAGTCTTCTCCTATGTTTAATGGAAGGCATCACAACAAAAATTGAAAGGAAGACAAGACATTTATTTTTCAGATCTCAAAAACACACAAGTAAACATGACGTTATATGACGTTACATGGCGGTGCATGAAGTTTAGCCAGGCACTGGTTCGAGATAAATAAATCTTCTTTTTAAAACACTCTATGAGCATTTATTAGGGGCTAGAGGGGACGACATATAGAATAATTATATTAGAGCAATATTCTATATATATATATATATATATATATGGCCACGAGATGTACAAGCATGTTTAAAGTGCTACAGCAGCACATAAAGGTTTGTCAACAGAGATAATAACTGGGCATGTAGCAACAGCAAATATTATAATAAACATGACAAGATAAGATAAGTCAGGAGATAGACAAGCATAAGAGGAAGGAATCTCATGTTAAGCTACCTGACATTACAGAGAGTTGAGAACAATCACATATATCAGAAATAACAATCTGTGTAGTCATGCAGTAATGAAGGAGCCATACCCGAAGCTCAGATAAATCTCTTGGTTACAGCCCCCTGAGTAGCCTGGCATCAGCCGATGCCCGATCTGCAGACTTGCTGTGACTGAGGGTGACAGACCGCCGAGGCCAGGATTTGGGCAGTGTCCGGTATTGCATTAATCTTGGGAGCCCATGGGAACATTCCATGTCACTTCAACTCAGCTTCGGGAACAAGATAGGTGGGTGGTGTGTGCGGAGCAGTTGGGCAGTCCGTGGTTTGCGCGTGATTGGTAGTCACCCCCAGCCCAAATACAGCTCTTTGTGAGTCAGTGGGGTCTTCAGCCTCTAACTGCTGTGGTGATCAGCCTCAGTGATATTCTGTCCAGCTGGGATTCCTTCTCAGTCATCAGGAGGTGTGGGAGATTGTGTGGACTGGGGAGAGCCTCTCAGTCTCTCTTTGATGTGGAGCCAGAAAGCTGCAAAGATGGCGCCAAGGCTCTAGAGAGTAGTGCTTGGCTGCGCCTTTGTAGAGGGCTCATGTGCGGTCTCCACCTTGACAGAGGTAGTGGGACTCTATTGGGGTTGTTGCCTTGGAGCCTGGGAACGGCCACCTGGGACTGGGATAACCCCTGCCGGTCCATAGAATCAGATTTCCAGAGTTATGTGGTGGCGGAAGAGTGTGCGTCTCTCCCGCGCCAGCAATGCTTGTAGGCCGCGTAGTACGGTCGGGGGTATCTCGTAGGAAGGTCTGCATATTTGGTGTTAGCAGAATACCCTCAGTGTCAACGCTTACCTGGCAGCCCTTGTTGTCGAGGAACGACTGTTTTTGAGCAGTTATGCCGCAGTTTTTGCCCCTCTGAGCAGGTGCTGCTCTGATTAGTGTCCGCTTCTTTCCAAGGGTACTCAAAGAGCTTCATCAGACACTCTCAGATTTTAGCAGATGATCTGTAGGTTATAACAATTACATTACTTTTTGGCCTTGATTTAATATTTTTGGATAAGCTTGTCAAATTATTTAATGTTTTTAGATATATTTCTAAAATGATTTAATATATTTTTAAATATGTAATATTTGATATATTGATTTTTTTTATATACAATACATTGTCTGATATTTTACTAGTTTAAAAAAATTATTTCATACGTTTATCCAAAAATATCAAATAATTTAAAAATTTATCCAACAACACAAGTCGAGGCCTTGGACAGATGAAGGGCAAAGGGAAGTTGAGCAAAGTAAGAATCAACCCTTGCCGCTCTAAGGTTTGAGCATGTTCTACAGTTGGTGTATTAACTAACTGAACTATCGCAGAGTAATAAAAAGCAAAATCTGTTATATAATATATCTACATAAATAAGTCAAGAGGACTGTACTAATGCATTACGTGTATTTTTTATATACTTTTGGTGCGTTTAAAAAAAATAATAATAATTTAGGGAAAAAAGTTTGTCCTGAAATTGATCAGCGCAAAAGTGGATGTCTAAGCCAAGAGAAAAGACTAATATTAGGATTTGAATACGTAGAGCACCATCTGAGGCAGGATCAGACTAAGATAATGTACGTGCATGGTTGTATTGCAAATTTGGACGAGGCAAGTAAGAGGTATAAAATCAGCATATTCTCAAAGGATATTATTTTCTAAAAACAAACTTCAACTTCTCTGAAATGAGGAAGCATATCCACTAGAGAGGAAGCATCGGTAATGAACAGAGGTTTTACACCTGTCGCAACCTAATGTTTAGTACACAGTTTATTAAGTAGTAAAATATTATTATTCAACATGTGACAGCATAAATTCTGCATTTGTTAGTAAATTAAAAAGCAACATCTCTGATCTCCATCTGTGCCGAGTTTCTCTGCTGTATTCTCTGCGGTATATACACAGACCTCTGTTTCTATGGGAGAGTGTCGCTTTTATTGCAAAGTGTTTTGTTCTGGAACCCGTCATCTGTGTGAATAATTGCCTTCTCAAAAATGATCTTTAAAATTATAGGTCTCTTGAAACAGTACTGACTAATTATATAATGTTCTGAGCCATATCTAACCAGAGTCGAGATATATGCTGGTATTGCAGAAATAAATCATACTGATTCTTTTTTACTTCATGTAGGTAAAAGCAATGGTGATTTTCCTAATCTTGGTATTATGCCATTGTATAGTTGCCAAGAGTCTTGACATCAGCAGGACAGTCACACGTTTGGGCTCCTGTACAGTTTGTCTTTGATGTGGAATTACTGAGTATACCAGCAGTACAGGCTGGTGCATAGGGCCAGATGGAACAGCAGCCCCCAGTGTTTGTTTAAAAAAATAAAATAAAAATTACGGGCATTGCAAAGACTGCTAATACATGAGTTATGAAAAAAGCATGTATCTGTCTTGATTGTATCTCAAGATTCCATTATCTTCTTTATTGATGACTGAGGATGCAGCTGGTTTTGAACAGGAGATGGCATCTTATTCGGTTAAGTAGGTAAATCCCAGCAAGTCAGCGGGGCAGTACACCAACATCTTTTAACATCACTGACCGCCACTGGATCCCAGAAAAAGGGAACATAAGTAAGCTTGTGTCACAGGAGGCTTTCCTGAGGTTTTTCTGTATGTACAAACACAGTAAGCCATGTTGGTTGTATGGAGAAGCCTGGTTGGCTGTCCTGCAGGGTGTCCAGTCTTTCAAGTGTGTTGAGATGACATATCTCTTTTACAGCCGTGAGTCAGTGACATCCCAGCCCATTCCGGATCAAGGTAGACAATTGCCAATATCGTGTATTACAAGACTAACTCACTAGTGAGTTTTGTGTGAACAATAAATAGCACTTCAAAATCAATGTAGTGAGTGAATAACTGCTCTCAAACACCCGTGAATTGCCAACATTGTGTTAAAGATGATTTTGAAGAAATTTAACATTTCAGACTATACATTCGTCATGTACATTCGTCATGTACATTCGTCATGTACAATTCAAATTGTTTTGCTTTACAAGATGCTATTTTTGTCTGCTGATTACATCTTGACATGTGCTTACATGACATATGTATCACATAAGGCTATTTTTAGTCTGGAAAATATAAATACTTTATGCTGACATTTTGGCTTATAAGTAGATACTATTTTATATTTGGAAAAATACGAAAAAAGTGGAGCAAAATTAGAAAAAATGGTGAGGCAGCTTACTAGCAAAAGTAGTAAAAAGAGGGTAGAGCGAGAAAGGGAACCTATTAACCTATCACATTAAATATAGGAGATAAGAGATACTCTCTCCATGCGATATCATGGTTGGCATAAGTAATAATAAAAAATAGAAAAATATTTATAAATATTAAGTTTTAAAAATATGAAAGAAAGTCTCTCTTTGTAGATAGTCTCTATTAGTGAAATCTCAAGTAAAATGATCTTTATATGTCCATCTCCAATCCAACCTTATGTGGTAACAGCTATTAAGCACACTTTTTCACCGATATGCAAAATTTCAGAAGTTTTCCAAAAGTATGTAAACTGATAACTATAAAGATCAGAATCCGGTATAGTTAAAAATACAATATTTTCTTGGGACGCCGAGAAACCAATATCAAGTCCAGTGGCGTCTCTAGGACAATTTTTTTGGGGGGGCACAGGGTGGGCCAGGGACAAAAGTAGGGGGGCACATTCAACCCCGCCCTCACCGCAGTTTGACCCCGCCCCTGCCACATGTTAAGCCCCGCCCCCGACAAAATGTTTTTTTTTTTTTTTTTTAATAATCCCTGGTGGAGGATTCATTATTTTGCCATACACACACACACACAGACTGCTGAGTCCATACACACACATAGACTGCTGAGTCCACACACACACTGCTGAGTCCATACACACACACACACACACACAGACTGCTGAGTCCATACACACACATACTGCTGAGTCCATACACACACACAGAGACACACACACACACACAAACTGCTGAGTCCACACACACACACACACACACACACACAGACTGCTGAGTCCATACACACACAGAGACTGCTGAATCCACACACACACACACACACACACACACAGACATACAGACTGCTGAGTCCATACACACACAGACTGCTAAATCCATATACACACACAGACTGCTGAGTTCATACACACACACACACACACACACACACACACACACAGACAGACTACTGAGTCCATACACACAGACACACACACAGACTGCTGAGTCCTTACACACACACAGACTGCTGAGCAGGGCTGCCATCAGAAATTTTAGGGCCCCTGACACAGCTCAAGATCTGGGCCCCCGGGGCCAGCCCCGAGTCCGCCCACAAGGATGAAGTGTGTGTGTGTGTATAGTGGATGTAGAATGGGTGTCATGGATGCAGTGTGTATAGTGGCTGTAGAATGTGTATAGTGGATGCGGTATGTGTGTCATGGATGCAGTGTGTATAGTGGATGCAGTATGTGTGTCATGGATGCAGTGTGTATAGTGGATGCAGATTGTACGTTTTGTGTAATGTATGTAATGTTTGCATGCATGCATTAGATGCAGAGTGTGTGTGTATAGTGAATGCAGAGTGTGTGTTTTTGTAGTGGATGTAGTGTGTATAGTGAATGTAGTGTGTTTGTAGTGAATGTAGTATGTTTGTAGTGAGTGCAAAGTGTGTTTAGTGAATGTAGTGTGTGTGTGTGTGTGTAGTGCCGTGCGTGTTTAGTAAATGTAGTGTGTAGTGAGTGAAACACACACACACACCCACACACAGACTGCTGAGTCCACACACACACACACACACACACACACACACACAGACTGCTGAGTTCATACACACACAGACTGCTGAGTCCATACACACACACACACATACAAACTGCTGAGTCCAGACACACACACACACAGACTGCTGAGTCCATACACACACACACACACACACACACACACAGACTGCTGAGTCCACACACACACACAGAGACTGCTGAGTCCATACACACACACACACATACAGACTGCTGAGTCCATACACACACACACATACAGACTGCTGAGTCCACACACACACACACACACACACACAGACTGCTGAGTCCCTACACACACACACACACACACACACAGACTGCTGAGTCCATACACACACACACACACACACACACACAGACTGCTGAGTCCATACACACACACAATCAGACTGCTGAGTCCAGACACACACACACACACACACACAGACTGCTGAGTCCATACACACACACACATACAAACTGCTGAGTCCAGACACACACACACACAGACTGCTGAGTCCATACACACACACACACACACAGACTGCTGAGTCCACACACACACACACACACACACAGACTGCTGAGTCCATACACACACACACACATACAGACTGCTGAGTCCATACACACACACACATACAGACTGCTGAGTCCAGACACACACACACACACACAGACTTCTGAGTCCCTACACACACACACACACACACACACAGACTGCTGAGTCCATACACACACACACACACACACACACACACAGACTGCTGAGTCCATACACACACACAATCAGACTGCTGAGTCCAGACACACACACACACACACATACTGCTGAGTCCACACACACACACACACACACACACACACAGACTGCTGAGTCCATACACACACAGACTGCTGAGTCCATACACACACACACACACAGACTGCTGAGTCCATACACACACACATACAGACTGCTGAGTCCAGACACACACACACAGACTGCTGAGTCCATACACACACACAGACTGCTGAGTCCACACACACACACACACACACAGACTGCTTAGTCCATACACACACAAACATACAGA
This sequence comes from Pelobates fuscus, assembly GCF_036172605.1. Taxonomy (NCBI): domain Eukaryota; kingdom Metazoa; phylum Chordata; class Amphibia; order Anura; family Pelobatidae; genus Pelobates; species Pelobates fuscus. The sequence goes on from NC_086318.1 coordinate 57,812,651, forward strand.
CTGCTGAGTCCAGACACACACACACACACACAGACTGCTGAGTCCATACACACACACAGACTGCTGAGTCCATACACACACACACACATCAAGCCTACCTGTTGCGGGGGGTCAGCCATCTTCTGGCCTTTGCAGCAGCAGCATGGGCTGCTGCTTAACGGCGGGGGCGGGGCTTATGTGCGGGAGACGTGGGCTTCATTTGGGGGTGGGGCCTGTGCCGGGAAGCCTGTCAGTGCTCTCTCCGGCCACAGAAAGCCCCCAGCCTCCAGCTGAGCTGCACTGTCCTGCATTTCCTCGGGCTGTCACAGACTGTTACAGCCAGAGGGAATATAATCTAAACACATGGCCAGCAGGTTGCTGGCATTTGGGGGGGCCCAAGGGGGGGCACAACATGATGTAGGGGGGGCAAGACCCCCTCTGCCTCCCCCCCCCCTTGGGTGTGTGTGTTTGTCGGTGTAGCGGAATGGATGCTCAAGCTACACTTTTATTCCCTTTTGTTCGGCTGTCCGTACACCCCCCGTTCATTTAGCGAACCAACTATGTGTGTGCCCCCCAGATTCCTTTTGTGACGCCACTGATCAAGTCTCAGTCCCAGGAATTTGTGACAATCTTGGAACTTCCACCCGGTATATGTGCTCTCTGCAGTTTAGCTGATTCAGTATTGAGAATGATATTGTAATCCAAAATGACAATCAAAGCTATTAATCTAGTTTAGTTACAGAGATCATGAGTCCCTCTACTGCCGAATATTTTATGCACAATATTTGATAATGTACATCTAACCACTGAAGTAATGGTGTCTATGTGTATATGTGTTTGTATCGGTGTGTGTGTTTGTCGGTGTAGCGGAATGGATGCTCAAGCTACACTTTTATTCCCTTTTGTTCGGCTGTCCGTACACCCCCCGTTCATTTAGCGAACCAACTATGTGTGTGCCCCCCAGATTCCTTTTGTGACGCCACTGATCAAGTCTCAGTCCCAGGAATTTGTGACAATCTTGGAACTTCCACCCGGTATATGTGCTCTCTGCAGTTTAGCTGATTCAGTATTGAGAATGATATTGTAATCCAAAATGACAATCATAGCTATTAATCTAGTTTAGTTACAGAGATCATGAGTCCCTCTACTCATACAGATGAACATGACAAGACCATAGATTCTTCCCTTAACAAGAGATCTAATTTATGGGCTGGTGGTTGATCATTGTCTTTATTCATTAGCCTTTGAAGTATGTCTTTTGCGCTATCCTTCAAATTCTCCCTGAATTTGTTCCAAAACTGATGTCTACTTTGTATCTCCTACAGGAAATCATTCTTCCTTCTTTCTGTCCAACTCACGTGACTCCTGAAGAAAAGGATTGGCATAGGCTGGAAGAGACATCCTTGAACCTACATTCAGAGAAAGGCTCAGTTCAGGAATATGGACATCTTTTTATCCTACTGGATACCAGAACAGCTCTTTGACAATGCTTTGTTTAGGCATTATCTAAGGTCTACACTGTAAAATGTCTCTCAGGTCCCATGTCTGTTCACTCAACCGGAATGATGTCGACATTAAGAGCTTTCAGGCAGCATTGTCAGCTAAGGGGTTGTTCGGTCCCCTCTGACATTGATGAAGCAATACTGGCTGGGCATGGTTTTTAGGCTGGATTTTTGTTTTGGTTGAGAAGTTTCTCTCTTAGTGGTAATAAAATTATTTAGCTTGAATAGTCTTCCTCCTTTCATTTTAGCTTGAGTATAACCTATATGGGATGCGGCGATGTGTAGCCAGGAAAAGAGAAAATTGAATTCCAGATTTATGGTTTTTCTTTTCTTGTTGGTTCTCTCCTTGACATCATAAAAACTCCCTTTGGAGTGCTGGAGAACAACTAGAATGGTCTCTCTAGGTTAGGACCGTCATAGATAACCAACTAACTGCATTTAATAAAAGGGCTACTTCAGACTTTAGAAGTAGTCAGGGTGGTAGGAATCTGCATGTGCATTGTCTATGTTTGAAATGCTGTGCCAGGCACACACGACATAGGCAGGAACTCTGTTTCAGGCTGCCTAATGTTAGTTGTGTGCAGAATTTATATCTGACGATTTATGACAGACATAAGGAGCTCCTACGTTGCAGGAAGTGCCTGGAAGGGGGTTTGTTTATCTGCCCTTCCTCCTTCATTTAAGCCCTCTTTGCCTCCCTACACCCTCCATTAGTTTTTTCTAATTTTGATATTCTCTCCCTCTCTCACTCTCCACTCCATCCCTACCCGTACCAGTTCAGAGAATGTGCATGCACTCTGAGCGGGTTAAATGGTCCAATCAAATGCTTCTATGTGAGAAGCACTTGATAGGACCATGCGATGACTCAGGGATATCAGCTTCGGAGTGGAGAGCAGAGCTGGAACCTTCCCCTGGCGCTGGATCTCAGGTAGCTGTTTTTGTTATTTTTTCTTTTTTTACAGTTTATGGAAATGGTAGACCTAAAGAATAATGCCCAAAAGGACAAAAACAGAGGCGGAAAAGGGTTAAAGTAACCCTTTAAGGTACTGTCAGCTGAAGGCGAAGCTAAGCCCATAATTAAGTAGAGAATTTCATCTTCCCTTTACTGTTTCTGCATCAATATATCAGAAAGAGTCTGAAGTATTTTGAAATACAGAATAATCTATAATATTGTTTGTCCCCATTGTGCAAAATTGTAAATAGTTTTTTTAGACAGCGATAAAAAAAATCTATGACTTAAAATGCTGTTTTGAACTAACTATATGTGCTACTTTTGCATTGTTTTACAAATAAATGTTATATATTTATTTCAGAAAAAAAGAAGAAACGCAATAGGGTTAAACAAGCATCAGTATCTCTTCGAGGAGCCCACAACTTCGTTTTGCCCAAAGGTCCGTCTGACCGTTACTGAACATAACCAATCATTTGTATACAAACCATGTATTTTCTACATACAGAATACTGTTTTAACTAACTTCTTGCTGGAATGATCAATATAATACTTTTTAATTGGGAAAACAAATTGTTCAAAATAACAAATTTCTCAGACATGGTCCTTTTTCACTTTTAAAAAGAGCACAAAAAAAATCCAGCATGTGTTATTGTTTATTAGATTCTTAATGATACTTTTTTTTTTTTATACGCCACATTCTGATGTGTATTTTTTTTTTTTTTGCAGAGAATAAATGGATCTGTGGGAATTTCTCTGTGTGTCACACAATTATTATAGTAAACCCATTAGTGCCACCTGGGTTTGCATATCCGCAGTGCTGTCCAAAGGAAGACAGATTAGCACTATCACATGTTATGCTAGGGGGACAGTCTCACGAGGACTCTGCCCTCTGGGATAGAAAAAAAGCACAGAGTTTTAATGAGAACACTGTGCTTATAATAGCATTTTGTAGCCTGGAGATTTTCCTGTCAAGTCATTTCAAGTTCTTTTGGCAGCTTATATAAGTTTTTTCTTTTTTTTCGTCCTCATTTATTGTTATTGTAAAACCAATTCTAAGGTGCAGAAGCCAGAAAAACTTTTGAATACCATGACGTGTGATTCGTTTTTGGTGACCCTGCCATAGTAACCAACGCTGCGGCACTATTAGGAATTGCCAGAAAGTGTAGCTGTCCTGCATATTTTAACTGATCAGCCTCCTGAAGGGTTTTACTATAGCTATAACATAAGTCGGCTTTTGCATTCTGTAATTTCTATGTGATTTCTTGATGGGTTTTTCACTAATGTGAACTTTGTTGATAATTCAAAGTGAATTCAATTAAAATAAATGTAGGATGAAAAAAAAAGGAAAATTAGAAAAAAATCTGCAAGTCAATTATGTTTTCAGTTTGCTTATTTCAGCATTACATTTAAAATTCACTTTGAATATCAGAAAATTCTCACTTTATTGAATAACCCTGCATGTTTTGTATTACAATATCAATCACCAGTAGAGGTACCGTATTTATTGGCGTATAACACACACTTTTTCTCCCTGAAAATAGGGGGCAAATGATGTGTGCGTGTTATACGCTGATATACCGTATTTTTCGCTCCATAAGACGCACTTTTTTTCCCCTCAAAAGTGAGGGGAAATGTCTGTGCGTCTTATGGAGCGAATGTGAAGGTTTACTTACCTGTCTTGAAGCGTGGGCCGGTGTTCAGCGCGCACCGCAGTACTGGAACTTCAATTTCAGGTTCCGGTTTCCGGAGGGACTGAAAGGAAGGGCGCACTCAGTGTGCACACTTCCTTTCAGTCCCGCCGGAAACCAGAACCTGAAATTGAAGTTCCTGTACCGCGGTGCGCGCTGTGAAGCCGGCCCACGCTTCAAGACAGGTAAGTAATTATGGGACAAGGGGAGGGAAAGTGCACTATGGGACAAGGGGAGGGGGGGACACTATGGGAGGGGGGGAGAACACTATGGGATGAGGGGGGAACACAATGGGAGGGGGTGGAGAATACTATGGGAGGGGGGGAGAATACTATGGAAAGGGGGGGGAACACTATGGGAAGAGGGGGGGACACTATGGGAGGGGGGGAGAATACTATGGGAGGGGGGGAAATTTCCTGAAATGTCCTTCTTAAAATGAGGTGCGTGTTATATGCCGATAAATACGGTAATTTTTTTTATTTCAATTTTTAATATTAATTTAATATTAGTTTCATTTGTAAACATTACCTTTTTTTTAGTTTGATTAGTTTTGCAATTTCATGAGTATCTCTTCCTTATTATTTAATAAAATTTCATGTTTAACGTGATAACCTCATGGCAGAATGTCAACTAGTCGGTGGCTCCACGGTATAGTCCAGCTGAGGGTACCCTTCAGCACTCTAGATGTTCGAGACTACATCCCCCATGATGCTTGGCCAGTATTATGGCTGTAAGAGCATTATGGGAGATGTAGTACACAACATCTGAAGTGTCAAAGGTTGCCTAACCCTGGTGTAGTCTATAATATAGTCATATTAATTATCCACTGTTACTTATCTAGTCCATTTGAGCATAATCTGTTTAATGTGAATGCATTTTTTATTTCCCAGCTAGGTCAACTGTACATTTAGGCTGTCAATAGGTACAGGGGCATTAAGTTACCAACTGATATTAATGGCCTTGCCGAATATTTTATGCACAATATTTGATAATGTACATCTAACCACTGAAGTAATGGTGTCTATGTGTATATGTGTTTGTATCGGTGTGTGTGTTTGTCGGTGTAGCGGAATGGATGCTCAAGCTACACTTTTATTCCCTTTTGTTCGGCTGTCCGTACACCCCCCGTTTGTTTAGCGAACCAACTATGTGTGTGCCCCCCAGATTCCTTTTGTGTTTTGGTCACCCTGTGCCCATTATTGGTGCAGGGTATGTTGAATGGATTGCTTGTCTGTGCCTCTTCCCCTCACACTTCCCCTTTTCCTTGTCCTATTGTTTCCTGTCCTAATTTCTGAAAACCGCAACAGGTGAGTATGTCCAATACATTTTCATTTTGAATCTATATTTGGACCATTGATCTCTGCCACATTTACTTTGCGGCCTGTATAGGCATCTTGGAGCCTGATATGACTCTCTGCTGTGTGAGTTTTATTTAATCTATTTTTATGTCTGGTTTATTTTATTCAGTGAGCACTATGTGTTTTCCATTTTATCTTTTGTAGATCGCTCTGCTTGCCTTGTGTTCAGCTACTGTGTTAAGTATTATACGTGTGTTCACAATTTTTGGGGGTGTATTAGTCCTTTTTACTTTCACAATTATTATAGGTGAACACCCCTCTATTTTTATTTCCTTTATTTGAAGTGCCAACACACTTAACTTATCTTTTTTAATCTATACATTTGGTAGGAATTCGGAGAACAACATGTGCAGATGCAATTATTTTCCAACATAACAGAATCCTTTTAAGTAAAAAGACACAAATACACAACACAATTGTCTTTAAGTTAGGCAAGAAAACATGTATTTTTACCGTTTAAGGAAGTTTGTAAAATTCAATACTTTAGCTATGTCATACCCATTTGTAAACAAAAATCCCAAGTGTTAGGTTCCCTGAGACTTTCTGGAGTTACATAAAAAAAGTACCTAAAAGTACAACATCTGAAAGAAGACATCCTTATAAGACATCGGAAACACATAAATAAATGGGTACATTATCTGTCTTTCAGCATTTCTCTATGTCTACATACCTGTCTATCTACTTATTTATCTATCTGACTATCTTTTGTCTTTTCATCCATCCGTCCGTCCGTCTCTGCAAACCCTTGGGAAGTGAGCTGGTTAATGGACTAAAAACAGAAAAAAAGAGGTGCGATAAAATTTGGAGCTGAGATTAACTTCAGATGTGTTATTAGAGTAAGTTAATATTTACACCCTGTTCCAAATTATTATGCAAATCCTATTTTTCTAATTTACCTAAATAATTGATGTAAATAACAGTCAGCATAATTCTCATGTTATCAACTATTAAGAGTACAATTCAAATTTTATTGAACAAACCTCCTAATGATAACAGTATTTGTTTCAAACATAAACTTACAATGCACTGTTCCAAATTATTACGCACAGTAAGTTTCAAAACACTTTATAGGTTGTAAATAACTGAAAATTGTCATTTGTTGTGTTTTCAGCATACCGTATATACTCGAGTATAAGCCGACCCGAATATAAGCCGAGGCCCCTAATTTTTCCCCAAAAAACTGGGAAAACTTATTGACTCGAGTATAAGACTAGGGTGGGAAATGCAGCAGCTACTGGTAAATTTCTAAATAAAATTAGATCCTAAAAAAATTATATTAAAAGAATATTTATTTACAGTGTGTGTATAATGAATGCAGTGTGTGCGTATGAGTGCAGCGTGTGTGTGTATGAGTGCAGCGTGTGTGTATGAGTGCAGTGTGTGTATGAGTGCAGCGTGTGTGTGTATGAGTGCAGCGTGTGTATGAGTGCAGCGTGTGTATGAGTGCAGTGTTTGTATGAATGCAGTGTGTGTATGAATGCAGTGTGTGTATGAATGCAGTGTGTGCAGGGCCGGTGCAAGGATATTTGCCCCCCCCCATATGTCCTGACCTCCCCTCCTCCTCCCTCAGTGGTCCTTACCTCCCCACCCCCGTGTTCCTTCACCCCCCTCCCCCAGTGGTCCTGACTCACCCCTCCCCTAGTGGTCCTTACCCTCCCCTCCCCTAGTGGTCCTTATCCCCCCCTCCCTCCCATAGTGGTCCTTATCCCCCCCTCCCTCCCATAGTGGTCCTTATCCCCCTCCCTCCCATAGTGGTCCTTATCCCCTCCTCCCTCCCATAGTGGTCCTTATCCCCCCTCCCTCCCATAGTGTTCCTTTTCTCCCCCCTCCCTCCCATAGTGGTCCTTATCCCACCCCCTCCCTCCGATAGTGGTCCTTATCCCCCCCTCCCTCCCATAGTGGTCCTTATCCCCCCCCTCCCTCCCATAGTGGTCCTTATCCCCCCCCTCCCTCCCATTGTGGTCCTTATCCCACCCCCTCCCTCCCATAGTGGTCCTTATACCCCCCCCCCACAGTGGTCCTTATACCCCCTTTTTTTTATTATTATTTTTTTTATTATTATTATTATTATTTTTATTATTATTTCTTATTTTATTTATATTTTTATTTATTTTTCGTCCCCCCTCCCTGCTTGATACATGGCAGGGAGGGGGGCTCTCCTTCCCTGGTGGTCCAGTGGCAGTTCAGTGGGGGGGAGAGGGGGGCTGGCAGAGCTGTAACTTACCTGTTCTGCAGCTCCTGTCAGCTCTCTCCTCCTCTGCGCCGTCCGTGCAGCTCCTTCTATCAGCTCACACTGTAAGTCTCGCGAGAGCCGCGGCTCTCGCGAGATTTACACTGGGAGCTGACCGAGGTGCTGAACGGACGGCGCGGAGGAGGAGAGAGCTGACAGGAGCTGCAGAACAGGTAAGTTACAGCTCTGCCAGCCCCCACAGCCCCCAGTCTGTATTATGGCAATGCAAATTGCCATAATACAGACCTTGACTCGAGTATAAGCCGAGTTGGGGTTTTTCAGCCCAAAAAATGGGCTGAAAAACTCGGCTTATACTCGAGTATATACGGTATTTACTGAAATCAAAAGCTATTTCAATCAAACTTATAACAACATTTTAACTTTTTAAACATTTTAACAGGTCACGTTACATTTTAACATAGGACCCCTTATTTAATAGCAGCTTCACAAGTCTTGCATCCATTGAACATGTGAGTTTTTGGACAGTTTCTGCTTGAATTTGTTTGCGAGATGTCAGAATAGCCTCCCAGAGCTGCTGTTTGGATGTAAACTGCCTCCCACCCTCATAGATCTTTTGCTTGAGGATACTCCAAAGGTTCTCAATAGGATTGAGGTCAGGGGAGGATGGAGGCCACACCATGACTTTCTCTTCTTTTGTCCCCATAGCAGCCATTGATGCAGAGGTATTCTTTGCAGCATGAGATGGTGCATTGTCATGCATGAAGATGATTTTCTTATGGAAAGCATAGTTCTTCCTTCTGTACAAGGGAAGAAAGTGGTCAGTCAGAAACTCCACATACTTTGCAGAGGTCATCTTTACACCTTCGGGGACCCTAAAGGGGCCGACCAGCTCTCTTCCCATGATTCCGGCCCAAAACATGACTCCACCACCGCCTTGCTGACGTTGCAACCTTGTTGGAACAAGGTGGCCGTCCACCAACCATCCACTACTCAATCCATCTGGACCATCCAGGGTTGCACTCATCAGTGAACAGGACTGTTTGAAAATTAGTCTTCATGTATTTTTCTGCCCAATGCAGCCGTTTCTGCTTGTGAGCATTGGTTAGTGGTGGCCGAATAGAAGGTTTATGCACAGTTGCAAGACTCTAGAGGACTCTACACTTTGATGTCTGATGGGACTCCAGAGGCACCAGCAGCTTCAAATATCTGTTTGCTGCTATGTAATGGTATTTTAGCAGCTGCTCTCTTGATCCGATGCATGGATCTGGCAGAAATCTTCCTCAATGTGCCTTTATTTGCACGAACCCGTCTGTGCTCTGAATCAGCCACAAATCTCTTAATAGTGCGATGATCACCCTTAAGTTTTGTGAAATGTCTAATGTTTTCACACCTCGTCCAAGGCATTGAACTATTTCACTCTTTTCGGCAGCAGAGAGATCCTTTTTCTTTCCCCATATTGCATGAAAATGGTGTTCTGCTTAATAATGTGGAACATGTTAAACACACATGGAATGTGTTAAACACAGTCTCCCCACACTGACTAAAATGCATTTAGTATATATAAATACTTTAGTGTATATATATAAAAAAGTATTTATATATACTAAATGCATACTGTAATTCTCTCCACTTAGCCACTCACCATCCCTCTATATCTATTTGCCCCCCTCCTGCTTACCTCCTGTGGTTAAGTGGGTCCCTGGTGGCCCGGTGGGCTGCTGGTGAACTCCCTGGCGGTCTACTGGTGGACTCCCTGGTGGTCCGGTGATCTGTTGGTGGACTCCCTCGTGATCTGCTGGTGGACTCCGTGGTGGTCCGTTGGGCTGCTGGTGAACTCCCTGGTGGTCCAGTGGGCTTCTGGTGGACTCCCTGGTGGTCCAGTGTGTTGTTAGAGCAGCCGCACTCCCTCGCAGTACCGGCACTCTGCGATGACTTCAAAGTGCAGACAGGAACCCGGCGCCTGTGCTCTGACACCCACAGTGCGCCGGAACCGCGAGGGAGTGCAGCTGCTCTAACAACACACTGGACCACCAGGGAGTCCACCAGCAGCCCACCAGACCACCAGGGAGTCCATATCTAAGAGCAGGCAGGGTCCGGGGCGGCAAAATTCTGCCCCTGTAAAAGTGCCGCCTGGAGCCATGGCTCTAGTGAGTCCTGTGGACGGACAGCCCTGTGAACGTGAATCTGTCCTTTGCTGCTTCCATCATCTTCTTCTGTCGGACCTTCTTCAGTTCCTACCCCTTCATCTGCCAGGAACCCCATCAATGTTGTACTCTTGCACATGCACAAGAGCATGGCCCTCAGAGTATACGAAGGATCCGGTGAGGCCGTGTTGATAGATCACATCTTGAAATAAGCAAGATAATACCTGAATCACATAGCGGTAATTCCTGTCTTTTGTCAACTTTTGTCAGCCTCACTATTTACAATACGACAAAGTAGTACATACTTTGTTTTATGCTATCTTTGGATTGCATTGGAATTTCAATGACATTCCTATGGAGCCAGCATTAGAATCATCAAATTTGATAACAATAAAATCTAGATCTTGTGACATATTTGGGAACTAGGAAATAGCAAAATGTACCTTTCCAATTTCCAGAGATCTGGAGTATATTCTGGTATGTTCCTAACCAATCAGATCTAAAATGATATTACAATAATTTGCAGCTTACTTACCATAGTCAACACAGTTATCAGAACTATCAAACATTCCTTCTTTCACATGAAGTAGCTCCAATAGGCATGATTGTACTGTTATTAGTAAAATCTTTTATGTTTCTTCTGGAGCTGCCTCCAAAAATAGTATAGTAGAAGACTGGAGCTTGGTAGATGATGAACAATGGGACAATATTACCCACATGACTTTGAAACTAACCAGAAAAGTGTCACGATCGTATGGGTCTGCTAAACGTCTCAATTACAAAGACAGATTCAAGCACATTTTATTAATGACTTCCAACATGTATCATCCAGATCAAATATGGCTTTTGATAAAAGTGTGCAAATGGAAGGTTGTGGTTAATGTTTATAAGAAATGGTTATAAGAAATAGTTAACTCTCACTTCTTTTCAAAATAATAATAAATTAGTGTTCCCAGAAAAAAAATTGTTAATATCATTTGAGTCAAAAAATCAAATAGGAAATCAGTCCATAGGTTTACGTGGCTTGCAGAAATGTTTATTTTTAAAAAGTAGTGTAAATACACTGAAGCTACACAATGTTTTGTGATAAATAGCCAATTAACAGAATTCATAAGACATTTTTAAAATACCCCTGATCTTCACTACGGCATGCTATGGAAATGGTAAATCAAGCTAGCATAATAACACTCTACTATCCTGTACTATACTATGAGGGCTATTAACCGAGGCCTGGTCTGTGATTAATACACAAGCTACTTGTAAAATGTAGATAAAAAAAAATAAAAAGCTAGGTTAAAAAACAATTTGCCGTCGGCTACCACAACAGCCTGGGGCTGGAGCACAGTCCCCCGCACCCGTTGCCCTCCGGGTGTACCCGGTGACCGCTATCTACAGCTCACGACACGCCAAATTGCCCACTCTCCCAAGCGGATAACGACCCGAAGCACAGTCTCTCTGCAACAGCCAAGTAAGCGGAATGCCGCCCGCCATGACCGCGGTCCCCTACAACCCCTCATGCAATCACAGCAAGGCACAGACCTGATCCACATGTACAACAGGGACGAAAGAGCAACGACATTTCCTCAGCGGCAGATCCGGAGCTGGAAAGGAGCCATTACACGGCACACTGCGGTAGATAATCGATGGGACTCACCTACACTTGTATCGCCCCTGCCGCTATTGGGGATCGGATGACCGGGCACCTGAGACATCACCCCGAGCTCCTGGTGCCTCACTTAAGACACCGAGAGAAGGGACATGCCAGATAAGAGACTCCCCATTTATTTTTATTTTTTTTGTTGTTGAGGACTTACTAGCTTAGCTCTGTTCAGTTTGTAACCTATAATTTTTAACCCTACAGGTCCCGCAATTTGCTGTGCCTGGGCCTATACCCAGTGGCATATTGTTTCCACTGCCTATATGACTTCATGTTTAGCTAGCCTGCCTACACAGCCACAAATGTCTAGCGCCTCTCAGCCTGATTTCAATAGCCCACATAGCCTCCCGAAAAGTCTCCGGTTTATACCCAGTGGCTTTAATACGTGAATCTAGCATATTTTGGATAAGCAACCTGTTTACATCACACGTATACTATCACTAGTTCATGCAACCGCACTAGCCTGTTTTTGTTTATAGCATGTTATGACTCAATTTTGCACGCAGCTAATCGCGTACTGCGGTAGCGTGTTACTACTATTTGAATTTGTTTTACTCGCCCATGTGTCACCTAACAGGACTTAGCGAGTTACCAATCCGGATCCTTTGATCCTTAGCTTGTATTTTCAACTGAAGTTTCACTACAATACATAAAAAACAAAAAATGAGGCATAGAAAATCTGGAAATGTAATCTACTTTTGCATATTGATGTACCAACCCTATACTGTAAATCACTTAAACGTTTCCTCCAATTTCTCTTCTGTATCCCATACTATATGCCTTTAATAAAAGAAAGATTGACAAAAAAAAAAAAAACAATTTGCCTATTTGATTGAGTTGACATTTTTATTTTTAAGTCGACTACTTCTTGCTCATTTATGTGAGCATAAGGGTGAACAAAACTTAACCCCGTAAAGACCAAATGTTACATTCTAACGTTATCATACGTTTGTTTCCATATATTTTATCCCATGGAATGTTCTGCTTATTTAGCTTATTTAGCTTTAGCAGATCAATGAATCATCAAAGTTGTTAATCCATTGGTGTAACGCGTTCTTATAAAAGCTTTGATATAATTATCATGCTGGAAACCAATAATGATGTACCTGTTTTTTGTTTTTTTGTGTGGGATTTTTGTTAGTCATTTCTAGAAATCAAGGTTAAACAGCTGGCGATAAAATATATTCTACGAAACAGGTAATAGGTTAAAACGATATAAATAAAGAAGGAAGCAAACACACAGACTTTGAAGCTAAAACGCACTTTGGATTCGATAAAAGGCTGCATTGTATTTTTTTTTTTTTATTGCAGTCAGTAATCTATTTTCATGCTACTCTCTAAAACCTATTATCAGTCCTGCAGATTCCTCTACATGACCAGTTTTCTGCAGTGAACAAAAATGTCATCTAAATCCCAAGTGACACTCTTAAGCACTTGGCAACAGAAGGGCTCTTCTGAGCAAGATTAAGTTAATGGAAGCATTTGGGCAGCATCTGCATGTCTCTTCATCCCAGTAATGCCAACTCACAGTACACAAACATGTGATAGAGGATTTTTCTGATTATCACTTTAGAAGCACGCTGGCTGAAGGCTCTGTTTGCGGACATGTTTCAGAGAAAATGATACTTAAAGAAAAGGCAGTTTGAAAGGCAGAGAAATGGAATCTCCGAAGGGAAGGTTTAACCTTTGTGTGAATTGACATAAAATACCACTGGGGTGACTGCTTGCTGCAGGGTAGTCTCTGCGCCATAGTTTAAACTACGGTATATGTATATTTTGCAAATTGACTTTGATTTGATTTATTTTTTACAAGCTGATATTGTCCTTGTCATAAAATATATTAAGGCAGGCGGATGTAATGACAGGGATTTTAGAAACTTGCTTACAATGTGTTCCCAAAGAACGTGTGTAGCAATCCGCACATGGTGGGATTTCAAGCCACGCAGTGTGTGATGTCACAGAATTGACATTTCTTGTATTGTAATGAAAGGGAAGAGAAATAGACAAGAGCTATGTACTAACACGTAAAGAGTTGGTAATTCAAAGTGGATCTCAAATATATTTAAAATTTGGGGCCAAAAGGGCCGATAAGGAAAAATTCTCCAAGTCAGCTTTGTTTTTAGTTTAATTAGTTTGGCTTTGTATTTCAAATTCCTATTGAATTCAATTTGAATTCACAAAAATGTACACTTTAGCAAATAAACGGGTAAGAATGCATAGATTGGAAGCTTGTTTGCACTGGGCCTTCTTATATATTTATTTATAAAATATTTTACCAGGAAAAATACAGTGAGATTTCTCTCGTTTTCAAGTATGTCCTGGGTCCACAAATCATTGCATTGTTACAGTTAGTGCACAATAAAATACAAAAACAATATTAATACACAATATATACAAAATTTAACATAGAACAGGTAGGAAATATATAATCAACCATGACACGTGCATTCTGTTTTGAGGTATGTAGAGAGGGATCTCTTAAAGGAGTTATGGTTGCAGATTATGGAAAACAGAAAACAGACAGCTGATCCAGGGGTTTGAGTATATAAATCCTTTATTTAAAAAATAAACTACTCGTTTACCTTTGGGGTCTACTCTGTGATCCCTCGTGTTTTCCACCCATGTGCTGTGTGTGAGAGATTCAATGAAACCAGAAAGGAGGACTGGAAATCTGTGTGTGCACTGTGTGTGGGGTAAAATGTTACAGCAGTTTCCTTTATCTATGGCCATGGTAGATAGGGGAGGCTGGGAGACTCTAGCTAATCATGTTGATCACATGTGCAAAAATGTTAAGCCAGAACATTAAGCCAGACCCTCTCGGTGGATATTATCCAGATAATCTATTGTATTGTTTAAGCAAATTTACATTGTGTAGCATAAAGTAGGCATAGCACAAAAGTAGAGCGAATGCTGTTTGCATCAAAAATGGTATTTCCATCCAGTTGTTTTTTTATGTATTGATCAATATCGGTTCATTGCACCCATTTACTCTTCCACACAGTGTATTAATTTTTTATAGACAATTGAAGCCGTGACAGAATTTTTCCCACTATAAAAATGTACTCAAAGCGAGTAAACATTTCCTACCAATCAGAGGTGATGTAGAATAATAGCGAGAGAGAGTGAAATGCGAAGGCACATAGCGCATTGTCTTGCAACACATGATCAACTTGTGATTGTACCTGTTCTACAGAAAAGAGAAGGGAGAAGATCTATCCTACAAGACTTCACTTGGTATCAGGGCCGGCCTTAGGGGTGTGCGAGCTGTGCGGCCGCAGAGGGCGCCATGGCAACAGGGGCGCCATGGGGCCGACACAGCTTGCAAGTTCTACTGACAGGCAGGCTGTTTTAGAGATTGCAAGGTGCCAGGACTCTTCTCTCACCTTGGAGATGGAAGACTAGCTGAGCTCTCCCTGCAGTGTCTTCCTTGCTGAGTCAGAGACCGAGAGTGCACACGGAGGATTTCTGACTTCACACTGCCTGCAGGAGTTTCAGTGAGTCATGGGAGGCGGAGTTATGCTCTCGACTCCCACATAGAGAATGGCTGCCTGCCACTGAGCAGCTCTGCGAGGGAGTGCACAGGAAGATTAACACCTAACACTCCTGTCCAGCACAAAATGGTAAGTTAATAATATGGACACATTTTGGGTGAGATGAAAGCACAGTATGAGGAAAATAGAGATTGGGAGACAGTGTGACAGAAGGACTTTGATGATGAAGTGGGTGTCATGTGGCTAATAGAGGTTAGAAATGGAGGAGGGACAGGGGGATAATGGAGATACAAAAGAGGTAATACTTGAGGAATGGGGTGGAATAGGGACAACAGAGATTAGAACTGGGAGAAGCATATGGGGATAATGGGCATACAACAGTGGTTAGAAATTGGGGAGATGGGATAAGTGAGAGATGTGTGGATATAAAAGAGAAACAGCTGGGCTAGAAGTAGGGGAGACACAGTTTGGAAAGTGTTGGTATAAGGAGAGACAAATAGGATACAGGATAAACTAGAATTGGTGATGGGCAATGAGTGATAGATACAAGTATGGAGATGTGTGTGCAGAGCATGAGTGACAGTTATAGCAAAGGCTAGGTGAGAGACACCCGTGAGGGAAGGATGGTTAATAGACAAGCAGGAGAGAGATGGATTAAAATAGACACGTGTGAATATGAGTAGAATGATAAACATAGGAACTATATGGGAAAAATCACATTGGGAAGTAATGGAGGAGAGACAAATGGGCAGAAATAAGGGAGAAAATTATGTGAGAATATAAGGAGATAGAAACCTGTGAGAAGGCAAACTAGTTAAAAAATGAAAATGTATGCACATTTTCAGTCTCTGCATTTACACACACGACCACACCCAAACAGTTACAAACATACACAGTTTCATCTAAATTTTTACACACAGAAACCGACATTCCCCACAGGTACTCACCTAATACAACGTAGACGTACTCTAAAATCACAAACACTGACACTACAAACACACTGGCACTAGACACAGAGAACAGGAAGTGGCCAGAGAGGGATGTGGCCAGGGGGCGCTGTGAAAATATTTTGCACAGGGCGCCTAAAGGTCTAAGGCCAGCCCTGCTTGGTATCACCAGAATGGTGGATGGCTAACAAAGAGATTGACATAAGCCCACAAACCAAAGAGAACACAGCCATTCACACCATTGTAAAGCTGGAGCCCTTGATACTGATCCCCTTCTGAAATCTGGCAAACCCTGCCCAGACAAGGTATAATGAGTCCCGCATTCAGACATGCAAAATAATCGAGGATACCTTTGAACTACTGAAGAAATGACTCAGTGTTTGCATAGCACTTGAGAGAACTTATTGTCATGCTGGACACTGTGTGCTGGATCACAACTCTATAATATGTGGGAATACTGATGGAGGATGCAGTGCCTCCATCTCTATACATCCTTTCTCCGACCAGGACAAGAGAGGCCCTGATTTGGGTTGTTCCAGCTGCCTTCCATCACCTACATCTCTAGCAGTAGAAACGTATCAATTTTGTTTTGTTTTATAGTGTGTCTGCAATATTTCAGGAAGGAAGAACATAGAGCTGCCTAAGGGTGGAGGACAATGAAGATACTTCTGGAGACTACCTACCAATTCCTGGGTTAATTAGCTGGAACATTAAAAGGATCTCTGGGTCCATGATGCAGTTTGTCAGGTTTTTTCCCCCTAGTTTTGCTTCTAATATTTAATTTGGATTTTTTTGAAAGTGTAAAAATTCTTTGCAGGTAACATTCTGTTTTTTTCTGACCCCTGAAAATGTCATTAATATTTTACACATAGTTATATTGTAAGGGAATAAAAGAAAAGAGCAACAACATTTTATTTTTGAAAACTAATCTTCATATTTTCATATAAAATTATAAAAAATAAATAGAAATATGTGATCAAAACATGAACAAGATTGTTATTTGACAAAGAAGATACATTTTAAAACAGAAATATAAAAAAACTACAAAAAACCCTGACACTGAACTTAGTTTTTGAATCAAATTAATGAGATTAAAATAAAATATTTGTGGAAACATTAATGGCTACAAGTGGCACTGACTAAATATGTCTGGATTAGAAAAGCAGGGTACGCAACTTGGTGAATGTAGTCTTTAGCACTGGCTGGAAAATCAAGTGAGCTAAGCATCATGGGGAATGTAGTCTCAAATAGATGTTCAGCACTGAATGGGTATAAACAACATTTATAAGTGATCCTGCTAGAGGAAGCCAAAAGCATAATAATAAAAAAGCTAATATTAATTTACAATACTTGTATATTTACAATATTGCTAGAATTGCGTTCCTTAAATTGACGGGACCTCAGTTTATGAAGCTCATGGCACCACTGGTTTGGCAGTTTCTATGTTGTCAATATTTAATGCATATTTTACATGTGAGCAAATACCCTTTTAATTCTTATATATGGACAAGCTCAATCATATAGGAGACTCGTTGCTGCTGGTGTCAATATTATATCCAGACAGTAATCACATGAAATGACCTTGGAATTTGGATCTGCTTGCGATGTGAAGATGTTACATGTTAAGCATACATTTTCTTTATACGATAAGCACGATGTTTGTATATTTTCTCTTACAGTACTGTTTATACCAGCTGCATCTCCAAGTAAGTCTGGGGTGATCACAAACATAAGTTGCTCGGACCTGAAGCAGCAGTATTTGGCCGAACTCCTACTGGTCTTATGGGACGAAGCAAGACAGATGTTAACAGTGCAGTAGTATTTCTGGTCATTTGGAATATGTGACATGGCTGCTAGGCTGGATATAGAATTCCTAGAGATTCCAGCTTGGCCCCAACTCATATGACCTTGAGGTAATGCCTGATCTCAACTGGGACTAAGAGCTGGCTCTTTTACTGCAGTCAGCTGAAAACCACCCAAATAGATATCACAGAACACTGCATGCTGGAACGATGTATCCAACAACAAACAAACACATCTAGGCAACAATGCTGTTAAACTGACAGAGATGTTCAAACTGCCTGTACTTGTTTTAAATGGAGTCAAAATGGACCAGAAGGAAGTAAAGAAGAGGGAGATTGAAACCGATATATGAAAACTTAGTGAGCTAAGAGGTTTGTATGGGGACAGTGCAACTAGGAAGGTCAATTTACTTTGTCTGAAACTGATTTGGATTTCCTTTGTAATCACCCACCCAACTAGTTTGTTAACAGCATATGCGACTGTAACGTGTACCAACCATGTCTCTCTCAACAGGCACTCTCACAAGCCAGTCACCTGTCTTCTAGCTAAATACTAGTGTAGACTAGTTAAGACTGACTGTACATCCTTAAATCCCTTTGTGATGTTCGGCCATCCTAGAAATATGGTAAAAAGGTTAGTATAGTGGAGCGCTGATTGAAAAAAGATAAATGGGAGTAGGGTAAACAGATAGGAAACCTAACAACCTATATCATATAAAGAAAGTACATAAATAGATAAACCCTTCACTCCTCATAGATCATAGAACTGACCTTACTAGCACACTCAAGATAAGTTAAAAGATTTTATTTATTTGTAAAATACAGACAAATATAAAAATAAAACAGTAGTAATTGCATATAATATGTCTATAACGAATTTCAGATGAAAGCCATGTAAAAGAAAAAAAGAGTTCAGACCTTATTCGAATACTCGGCGTCCCGAGTCAGCAAAAATAAATGATGCTGCATGATGAAAAGCTGTATATCATATAATAGTCCTCTTTATAATACAAGTGATGGCTGGTGTTGGTGGGAGTCAGACCTCTCCAGACGCGTTTCTCCGCTTCGGCGGCTTTTTCAATGGATCCATTGAAAAAGCCGCCGAAGCGGAGAAACGCGTCTGGAGAGGACTATTATTTGATATACAGCTTTTCATCATACAGCATCATTTATTTTTGCTGACTCGGGACGCCGAGTATTCGAATAAGGTCTGAACTCTTTTTTTCTTTTACATGGCTTTCATCTGAAATTGGTTATAGACATATTATATGCAATTACTACTGTTTTATTTTTATATTTGTCTGTATTTTATAAATAAATCAAATCTTTTAACTTATCTTGAGTGTGCTAGTAAGGTCAGTTCTATGATCTATGAGGAGTGACGGGTTTATCTATTTATGTTGTGTTACAAATCGCTATTTGTAACTGGCCCTTTAAATGAGAAATTGCCCTGCTTCCCTGGATTGTGGAGAAGCATGTTTGCCAGCCTCCTGCCTCATGACTATGGCCCCTGGAAGATTGTGCCCCTGAAAACTTATTAACATTTATTGGGTGTGTATGGCCCTTTAAGAACCGTCTGGGGACATATTGTGACTTTGCTGAACAATGTCCCTTTAAGACTATGTCCCCAGACCTGTAAAATAACTTGCCCCTGGCTCTCTCCCACTTGGTTCAGTAAATAGGGCTTACTGAACCAAGTACCACACAGGCGGACCACCCAGAAGTTAAAGTGTGCAGGCAATTTACCTCCCAGGCTGTGAGGTTACTGCAGGTTAATTGCCGAGCGCTGGGTGGCCGCCATTCGGCAGCCGAACACGTGGCGGCGGCCATTTTAGTCATTCGAATGCGGTCAGCGGTGTATGCTAAAGATTCTGTGGAACTAAAATCGGCTACACATTTTGCCGAACACCGCTGACCCTTACCTTCTCCCATACTGAACTTGCAGCTCCAGAGACTAAGTCCCGTTCGAAATGGGACTTAGTCGTTTTTCGGCATGAAATTGACCGGCCGCACAGCCCAAATCTATGGAACTGTTTTGGGCAGGAAATTGTGCTTGCGGTCGGTCATAAAGGACTTCCAGCTAACTTTTGATCCACTGGAGGGATTTGGCTGATTTTTGAAAGTGTTTATGTTTGATGTATGCTGAGTCTGAATATGCAACTTTTATTGAAATTGAATGTATGGTTTTAAAGTTACAGTGTGTATGTGAAAACTGTATTTTTATTGTATGTAATAATTGGTTTAACTGTTTATCTGAGGGGAGGGAACCTGTGGGCTGTACTATGCTGTTATTGGTTAATTTCATCCTCCCCCTGGGAGTGTCCTGTGTGTACCTTATCCTAATAAAAAGCAGGCTGGGTGTTCCAGTCCTCAGACCTCTTCTGACCCTCAATACGTAGCCTTGTCTCGTTATTGGAGGGAACTGCTATATCACACTGGGGATTGCTATGCTCTGCATATTCCCCTGAGCTTTCAATCACTTAGCTCTTTTAAGAGCTTGTTCCTGTTACGCTCTCCTGGAGGAGAGGTCTTCCCCACACGGTCCTGGAGGACAGAAGCCGATCCAGGGTGGAAGGAAGACGGCGCGGCTCCAGTTAAGCTACGGCGGTTGTGGAGCCTGCGGTGGTTGTGGTGTCGTCTGCAGTGCTTGGAGTCCTCTGAGAGCGCTAGGAGCATCCATCAACGGAGGGTACTCTGTCGGAGTACACGGAGCTCCGTTACATGTACCATCCTAGAAATAGTGGGTTTTAACGTTGCTAGGAAGGCATGGGATGTCCTGCAGTTGTGGTGTGAGCTTGTCTAAATTCATGCACACACTGGGGAAACCTGGGTATCAACCACTACCTGGGATTCTCCTCTGTCAGATGGGGTCATATTCAGTGTATCCCGTCTGTCAGATGAGCTGTATGCAGCTCTCAAAGTGGGCGCTGCATATAGCCCTTTAAATAGAAACATAGAAACATAGAATGTGACGGCAGATAAGAACCATTCGGCCCATCTAGTCTGCCCAATTTTCTAAATACTTGCATTAGTCCCTGGCCTTATCTTATAGTTAGGATAGCCTTATGCCTATCCCACACATGCTTAAACTCCTTTACTGTGTTAACCTCTACCACTTCAGCTGGAAGGCTATTCCATGCATCCACTACCCTCTCAGTAAAGTAATACTTCCTGATATTATTTTTAAACCTGTGTCCCTCTAATTTAAGACTATGTCCTCTTGTTGTGGTAGTTTTTCTTCTTTTAAATATAGTCTCCTCTTTTACTGTGTTGATTCCCTTTATGTATTTAAATGTTTCATATTCCCCCTGTCTCGTCTTTCCTCCAAGCTATACATGTTAAGAGCCTTTAACCTTTCCTGGTAAGTTTTATCCTTCAATCTATGAACCAGTTTAGTAGTCCTTCTCTGAACTCTCTCTAAAGTATCAATATCCTTCTGAAGATACGGTCTCCAGTACTGCGTACAATACTCCAAGTGAGGTCTCACCAGTGTTCTGTACAATGGCATGAGCATTTCCCTCTTTCTACTGTTAATACCTCTCCCTATACAACCAAGCATTCTGCTAGCATTTCCTGCTGCCCTATTACATTGTCTGCCTACCTTTAAGTCATCAGAAATAATCACCCTAAATCCCTTTCCTCAGATGTTGAGATTAGGACTCTATCAAATATTCTGTACTCTGCCCTTGGGTTTTTACGTCTAAGATGCATTATCTTGCACTTATCCACATTAAATGTCAGTTGCCACAACTCTGACCATTTTTCTAGTTTACCTAAATCATTAGCCATTTGGAAGCCTGGAACATCAACCCTGTTACATATCTTAGTATCATCAGCAAAAAGACATACCTTACCATCAAGACCTTCTACAATATCACTAATAAAAATATTAAAGAGAATGGGTGCAAGTACAGATCCCTGAGGTACCCCACTGGTGACAAGCCCAAGCTTCGAATATACTCCATTGACTACAACCCTCTGTTGCCTGTCACTCAGCCACTGCCTTACCCATTCAACAATATTGGAATCCAAACTTAAAGATTGCAGTTTATTGATAAGCATTCTATGTGCAACAGTATCAAAAGCCTTACTGAAGTCTAGGTAAGCAATGTCTACTGCACCACCCTGATCTATAATTTCAGCTACCCAATCAAAAAAATCAATAAGATTAGTTTGGCATGATCTCCCTGAAGTAAACCCATGTTGTCTCTGATCTTGACATCTGAAATCCATGTGTTTTTAGATGTTCAACAATCCTATCCTTTAACATGGTTTCTATCACTTTCGCCACTACTGAAGTAAGGCTTACTGGCCTATAGTTGTCCGACTCCTCCTTATTACCTTTCTTGTGAATGGGCACAACATTCACTAACTTCCAATCTTCTGGGACTACTCCTCTTATCAATGATTGGTTAAATAAATCTGTTAATGGTTTTGCTAGTACACCACTAAGCTCTTTTAATAGCTTTGGGTGTATTCCATCAGGTCCCATTGACTTATTTGTCTTTACTTTTGACAGTTGAAATAGAACCTCTTCCTCTGTAAACTCACGTGTAATAAATGACTCATTTATCCTTTTTCCTTCCTTTCCTTCCTTTTCATCTGTAAATACCCAAACAAAAATATTCATTGAGGCAGTCAGCTAGACCTTTATCCTCTTCTACATACCTTCCTTCTTTTGTTTTTAATCTAACTAATCCTCGTTTTACTTTTATTTTCTCATTTATGTCCCACTTTTTTACTGACTGTGCTATTTTCTCTTGTGTGTGTGATTTGGAAGCTCTTATAACTGGCTTAGCCTCTTTCTGCCTAATCTTATAGATCATTCTGTCTTCCTCACTCTGGGTTTTTTTATAATTACTAAATGCTAACTTTTAGTTTTTTTTTACTAATTTGGCCACATCTGCGGAGTACCACAGTGGTTTCTTTAATTTTTTGCTTTTACTGACAAGCCTAATGCAATTTTCTGTTGCCTTCAGTAGTGCAACTTTTAAATAATCCCATTTCTCTTGGACTCCATTCAAATTGCTCCAGTCTGATGATGACTCCTTTACACACATTCTAATTTTAGAAAAGTCTGTTTTTCTAAAGTCTAAAACTTTTGTTTTTGTGTGGTGTGACTCAGTTACTGTTCTTATATTAAACCACACTGACTGATGATCACTGGATCCTAAACTTCCACCTACAGTAATATCGGATACCAAATCTCCATTTGTTAACACTAAATCTAGTATGGCCTCTTTATGAGTTGGCTCCTCAATGACTTGTTTTAGAGACAATCCCAGTAGGGAGTTTAGAATATGTGTGCTCCTGGCACAAGCAGCTATTTTTGTTTTCCAATTCACATCAGGAAGATTAAAGTCACCCATGATGATAACTTCCCCCTTTATTGTCATTTTAGCTATTTCCTCAACTAGTAGATTATCTAACTCTTCAATTTGTCCTGGGGGCCTATAAATCACACCTACACGAGTTACTGTGTGATTACCAAATTCTAACATAACCCAAACGGACTCTATGTTCGCCTCACTAACTTTTATTAGGCTAGATTTTATGCTATCCTTCACATACAGGGCCACCTCTTCCCCCTTTCATGCCTTCACTGTCTTTTCTATATAAAGAGTACCCTGGTATTGCTATGTCCCAGTCATTTTTCTCATTATACCATGTCTCAGTAACAGCGACTAAATCAGTTGCCATTTTTGCCACAAGTTCATGGATCTTATTCCCTAAACTGCGAGCATTTGTAGACATGACTCTAAGCTTATCATTTTTTAACACACTTGCTACAGGCACCTTCTGTCCTTGTTTTGAGGGACAATTGGATTGATGTTTTATCCCCCATTTGCCCCCCCCCCACCTAGTTTAAATACACCATAGCAAAACCTCTGAACTACTCACTGAGAACATTTGTTCCCTTTTGAGAAAGATGCAAACCATCTTTTTTGTACAGTTTATTTCCATTCCAAACAGAGCTACCATGAGAAATAAAGCCAAATCCTTGCTCCCGACACCATTCACCAAGCCACAAGTCAAGGTCCCTAATAAGCATCCGCCTGTCGTTCTGAGTGTTATGCACAGGCAAAACTTCAGAGAATGACAGTGTGGAAGCAACCTGCCGTAGATCATTGGCAAAAACACTAAAAACATCCTTAACCTCTGAAACCTCATTGCAAGCCAAGTCATTTGTCCCTAGATGGACAAGTACATCCAATTCCCCTTCCTGTTTTGCTCGCTTAACAATATTACAGATACGCCTCCTGTCTCTGTGAGCAGTAGCTCCGGGAAGACACCTCACAAGACCACCATTGTCCATCTCCACACCTCTTATGATGGAATCCCCCAACAACAACTGCTTTCTATTAGGCCTCACCATAGTCTCCAAGCCTCTCTCCACAACCCAACTAGCCTCAGTGCCTCTCTCCACAACACCACTAGCCTCAGTGCCTCTTTCCACAACACCACTAGCCTCAATGCCTCTCTCCACAACACCCCTAGCCTCAGTGCCTCTCTCCACAACACAACTAGCCTCTGTGCCTCTTTCCACAACACCACTAGCCTCAATGCCTCTCTCCACAACACCACTAGCCTCAGTGCCTCTCTCCACAACACCACTAGCCTCAATGCCTGTCTCCACAACACCACTACCCTCAGTGCCTCTCTCCACAACACCACTACCCTCAGTGCCTGTCTCCATAACACCATTACACTCTGAAATAACCATGGATGAGCAATCTTGTTTAGCCATAGTGATTCTCACAATGCACACAGTCTGAGGGAGACCCCCAAGGTCTGAAAAGATTTTCCATGCATGCGTGCTGCCAAATACTCCTGGCACTGTGCTTTGCCAAGTTCCCAGCACTTTGTGAATGGTAGGGACAGTATGCAGAAACTGCAGCATGAGAAGGTGATGGGAAAATCTCTCTTCTGATGTCACTACCATGAGTTATGGTTACCATTAGGGTTAGGACTACCGTTAGGGTTAGTGTAGGGTGAGGGTAATGCTGGGTTAGGGTCAACTCTTGTTTAGAGATAGTGTAGGGTAAAGTTAGGGGTAAGGTTAGGGTAGACGTACTGGTAGAGTTGGCATAAGTATAGGAAACATAGAGTTATGGATAAGGTTGTTATAGGGCAGGGGTAGGCAACTCTTGGCACCCAAGATGCTGTGATCTACATCTTTCATAATGCTCTTACAGCCATAATGCTGGCAAAATATCAGGATAGACGTAGTCCACAACATCTGGAGTGCTGAAGGTTTGATACCCTTGTTATAGGGTTAGCATTAACTACCAAACATTCATTTAGATCTTAGACATATGAATATTTTTACAATTAGGACTTATATGCAAATTTATTTTGAGTTATTTTTCTATAGTTGCATTTGATGTGTGAAAATTATTATACTCTAAACTGTGAAAAATGTATTTCTTTCATTTTTTTCTCCACATTTTTAACATTTTATTCATACTTACTGTAATGTTATATGTATGGGTGCACTTAAAGAGAAACCCTTAAAGGAACACTATAGTCACCCAGACAACTTCATCTCAATGAAATGTTCTGAGTGCAGTGTCCCTGTCTTTGTAACCCTGCAATGTAAAACATTGGGCTAAGTCCACCTCTAGTGGCTGTCCCCTGCACTGTCCAATCACATGATGCAGAAGCACCTGTAGGAATGGACTGATTCAATGCTGTATGAAGCCCACGTGGCTCCCTGTGCATGCGCATTAGAACCCACTGCCTTCTCCATGATATCATGGGAGGCAGAGAGGTAAAAAGGTAGGTTACTTTTTAAAAAAAAACATTTTATTACACGGGGGGTTTACAGAGGCACAATAGCGTTAGGAATACAGAATTGGGGTTATGTTTTGCAGCCTCTAATCATGAAAATGGGTGTCTCTTATATTAGTGACTAGCAAGTAGAAAATCTTACCAAATGCAGATGGTAATTTACTACTAACAACAGTTAGATAATAATAGGGCATTAAGAGCTACTGACTTCTATCCATGTTTGACACTAAATGTACCCGGTTGCCGTTATTTCACTTACATTAAAATGTTTCTCCTCCTCAGCTAGGTGTGAAGAGAAAATATCAATTTAAAAGCTGCAAACTCTCAATAGGTAAAAATACATTAATTAACAACTATTCACTCTTTAAAACAAACTATTAACTAATGAACATGCAATTAATAATAACTAAAAATGATTAGCTGGTAACTGGCTAAAAACGCATATACAAAATATGACCTTAATTAAATACTATCCCTCCTCTAAATCCAGTTAATTTTCCCTTCTCATTGACCCTCCCTCACACACACAAACGCCATGTTCAACAATATACCCTCCCACCATTGTCCCCCCCAAATAAACAAGGAAAAAGGCCCCAGACAGGTCCCATTTCTCAGGACAGGGTGGGACAACCTGTAAATTATCATAGGAGAGTTGGAGGAATCATTGAGCTGAACATGGAGATAAACGTAGTTAATACTTTCTGCAGGGAGAGCGGGGACTTGCTTGCCCCACTGACTTGAGGGAAATTCTAAGGGAAAATATATCTCATTTGGAAATCCATGATTTGACATCTTCACTCTGAGCCATGACTTGGAAGAAATTATTTTACCCACCATTGTCCTCAGATGGAACTGCTTCTTCTGGAGTCATTAGGATCATACCCATAACTTCTGAAGGAAGTCCAAAGAGCAGTCTGTATGCCAAGTCTTTCTATATGTTATATCCACTGGAAGGAAATGTTCTGTGGAGTCCAGTGGATGAACGACCGCGGGTGCTGATAGAACCCATCAGGTGGGCCATGCATTAAGCGCATCACGATGGGCATATGACAGCAGGTGCCTGATTGGGTGCTGTGATCCTTTAATAGCACAACTGGGCTGCCTTCTTATTGGCAGCATGGGAAGAACTGAGAGATGGCAACTTACTCCCAAAGAGAGACATGCAGCCCCAAGGGAGAGGAAGAGAAGGCAGAGAGAATGGTACATGGACTGGGAGATCCAGCTCCGAATTCCAACAGCCTCAGCCCACAGACTGGACCCCAGGGAAGCCACCACACTCCTGCACCCAAAAGGTAGGAACTGGAGGATAGCTATAAAAGTGTAAATTCTGACCAGCAGGTGTGTATGCGTGTGTGTCAGTGTTTGTATTTGGGTGTCTGTCTATCTGCATGTGTGCCAGTATGTATATCTGTCTATTTGTATATGAGTCATTTTGTGTATCTCTGTGTCTGTATGTGTATCAGTGTGTGTATATGTGTGTCTGTATATCTGCATGTGGGTCAGTGTGTGAATCTGTGTGTCTGTGTATATCTGTGTATCTGCATGTCTTCCATTGTGTGTGTATGTATTTCACAGTGTATGTGTGGCAGTGTATGGGTATATGTGCATACATGTCAGCATTCAAATGCCAACATTACACACAAATACACCCCTACATTCATATGTCAACACTACATACAAACACAGCCCTGCATTCATATGTCAACACTACATACAAACACACCCCTGCATTGAAACATCAGCACTACATGCAAACACAACCCTGAATTGAAACATCAATGATACATACAAACACGCCTTTGTATTAAATATCAAACACTACACATAAATGAATGCTTGCATTCAAATGCCAACACCACATACAAACACAGCCCCTCATTCATACAAACATATTCAATACAAAGCATGCTTACATTCAAACACACAAACACAGCTCAGTGCTAAATACAACCCTGCAAGCATGGGAAATGGTTTGGCTCTAATTGCCAAAGCATTGTGTGACCACCCTTACCATGGGGGGGGGGGGGACATAGAACATTCTTGCACCAGTGCCATCTCTACGTTAGTTTGCCACTGGAGGAGTCACATCCAGTGATGTAATCCTGGGTTTCCGAGAACAATGGATATTGCTGTGGAACCTGAAGAGGTCCATGAAAAAAAAAATAATTAGTAGATTACCTGAAGTATCAAAAAACAACTCGCTAATGATATTTATACAGTGTGAACCAAAAGTAGATATACAGTTGAATCAGTGAAATTTACCGCAAATTCATATATAAAGTTTTTGAGAGGAAGCCCCAGACACCTTGCACTGGACAAGTTCGAGAAATGTTGCAACGTTGATGGAAGACATTTCAAGCAATTACGACATTAAATAGCGTTGCAAATAAATACATAAATAATAAATAATACATGCAAATAAATTATACTGTATGCCTAATTTGGGGTCACCCTGTATATGACCTTATGAAGAGGTAATGTGAAAATCTGTTGACAATCATTCGATTTCTCTGCAGCATTTTGATAATCTACAAACACACAAAAAAAAGTAAGGAATGGTAATTTAAAGAAATGGTAATTTAAAGATAATGTCCTTGGCTATAAATGTTTTGCTGGCAACATATTGGGGTAAATAAAACTGGAAAAATACTAAAAACATTATAGTAAATGAAACTGCTTTGCCACTAAGTGAAATTATGTATTTCTTTGTTATTTGTTCTGTCAATTTGATTATTCTATAACACACAAAAAAAAGACAACATATATATTTCTAGCAACATATCACTCGAGTAGCAATACAAGATTATTCAAATGCCTATGTACACTTAATTCATTATGATAAGTTTTCTTTTGACAGTTAAGATAGGTAGTTAGAAAAACGGTGTAAAATCTAACAGAATTTCTTGTGCAGCAATCAACATAAATCAGGCAGAGACAGATGTTATGCTTTGGTATTGAACAAAAATGAAGACTTTGCAGACAGTTCTGAAAATGACTGTAATATCACATTAGCATAAACTTCAGTGGTCTGAAGAGGCAGGAGAGTATCTCATATACACCCCTTTCCATGTCGAAAGAGATAAAAACACATCGTAAGTTACTACAGAACCCTAAGGGAACAAGGCAGATTTATTCTGTGCTTTTTAATTTTTTTATTTAGCTAAATGCAGGAAGAGAGATAGAACCTTAGGTTTCAAATGCTAACTGAGATCTCAGCTGTCACATAATACCATTTTAGTGTTAACCGAATTACTTAGGAACTAGAAGGAGATGCCTTGAAGGGTTGCTGGGCGCAGTCCCTTGTCTCTGAATAAATTACATTACCTAACCACATCTTGTGCTGTATTAGCTCTTATAATACCATGGGGTAAGAGAAGACATTGAGGAGATGAAGTCATGTTTTATGTTATTATTATTTGTTTACATTTGATGATGATAGTCTTTTATTATTATTATTATTTTGGAAAGCCCAGATATGTGCAGATGTTTGATGTGTTGTTCCCTCTTCGCTGTCTTGTCAAAACATGGCGGAAAGATTTGGTTCGGCCAAATCGCTTCATGCAAAAATAAACTTTATTTTGGTTAGTCCGATAGTCATTCATATAGCAGTTCGGCTTGTCCAAATATTGTCCATGCAAAACTATTCTAGAAATCTATATGAATCCGCCTAAAGGCCACAAAAATGGGCCAATCAGTGTACTGCAAAAACTATACATAATATAAACACTAACCAGAAGTGTAAATTTAGCCATGGCGAGTAGAAATTTACCCCTGGTGAGCATACTATGGCTTGTGGTGGCAAGTAAATTTTAAGGCCTGGCTAGTATCATAGGACTCCAACTATTAAGCCCAAATTTATTAAAAAATAATGCATTTCTTTTGCAGTAAATGCTAGGGGCAACCCCATGCCAATAGGGTCACAGATCAAGTGAGAAAACTTAACCTGTAGTGGGAAAAGAGGAGGAACAGTAAAAAAATTATGTTTATTGTGGCGGACCTTGTAACATTCCATGAGGTTGCCCTAACCTATATTTAAGTTTCCCGAAATTATGCGTATCCCCCTGTTCGTGGACCCAACAGAACTTGTGTGGGGTCCCCCTTTTTATTAGTTCAGAACACTGACAAGTAAAGGATTAACTCGAGTGCTTTCCCTGGGTGGCCGCCATTCATATAACCGATAGCACGTGGTCCAGTGCATGGCGGACATTTTGTCTTGTGAACGCAAGCAGCAATACTTGGTCGTTGAGTGTGTGGAACTCGGCTACATGATCTCGCCAACCATGGCTAAGATGGTACCACTGCCCTTACACTTTCCCGACCTGCTACACGAACAATGTTCGGGAGATACGAACTACCGACTGCGGGGAGCATTCACTTACTAAAAGCCAGGGGGAGCATTCGTCAGAGTTCGTATGGGAACACCCAAAAGGAGACAGTCCACTGCCCTTGATACTCTGGAATTATTTTAGGTCATCACCATGTAGCCGGCCAGTCCAAACGTCAACCGAATGACGATTCTGTTTTACCGAACAAATCTGAGCGCTTTCTGGATATGTTGGATATTCAGACACAGGCTTTTTTAGGGATATCAGACTTCTGGGGTTCCAGTAATATTTTTATATGTTGGGAGGTAATGAGGGAGTTAGCCTTTCATGGACTCAATTATCTCCCAGACACAGAGATGCCTGGGAGGAGTTTGTACTGTTTCCTATGGAGACTCAATGCTGGGGGTCTGTTCATAAAAAGCCAAGTGTGGCACAATAAACCTCAGTTGACTCCCAGAACTGTGTGTCGTCCATTTACTGGTGGAATGGACTATAATCACTGAACAGCACTTTCTTCCAGCTCCAGTGGAGATATTCGGTTTTAGGATTGCAGCTCCGCTACATTTATATATCATGTAATTATTTAATATATAATATAGAAATATAGATTTATTTTACTGCACCTCTTTTTATTTAATCTATTGGTCACTTCTCACTTGATCTGTGAATAAAATCGACACTTAGTTGCTGTGCACTAGCCATCAAACATCTTCATTCCCACCAATCATCTTTTTTTTGCGCCATGAATGGAACTTTGAATCACGAATCGAACAAGCACGCTTGTTCATTGTGTAAGTAATTTTTTCTTGTATGGTTATGTGTCCAGAGTCACTGAATTTGGACGACTCACGAATCAGAATAAATCGTTCTAGCAATTTAAATTAAAAGGTCATTTTAAAATTAGACACATCATACAGCCAAACAATATTAAGATGGTGGAGAGATCAAAAACTGGCTTGAAGTTCATATTGATTTTACTAAATTCTGAAATGTATTCCTGTGCATCACCTATATCCCAAAGAAAACTTTATTAAAAAAAAATATGCCTTAGACACTGCAGCTCTGAAAGATTGTTTCCAGAGTTCTCCCAGAATGCTGCACTGAATATGCAAATAAGCATAGACACCTGTCATCTTTTTTCAGTTTTCCAACTGCATTTCTACAGACTCCCTTAGCAATGTCACTCTGTTTTAATGCACAGCTTTTTTTTATTTAATTTTTTTACCAAAGTATGCGCTTTGATCCTAAGCATAAGGACTAATCAGGTTGTTAAAAAGAACCAGAAAAAAATAACCAAATTGCCTGAGATTTTATCCAACTCTACTATTCTAACTTGTATTTTCATTAATTAACAGTCCCTGCTAGTAGGGGGATAGTCCCCTTCTTCTTCATCTTACGTATTGTGTTGCAATGAGGAAGGAAAAATCAAAAATAATTTTGGAAATAATTAAGAATTCTTCATTTAGAAAAGGTTATTCTGAAGCATTTATTCAACCAGATTTCCCGATTTTATCAGGGAGGGATCAGAACAAGATTTTCTAGCTCATATTAATAATAATGGTTTTAATTTTTTCTTTTACCTACAAATACAGTAGCAGTAGTGTAGACTTTTTGGATCTCGTTTTATATGTGGATGAGGGAATTTTAAAATACAAAACTTTTTTCAAAAGCGTGGATGTCAACAGTTTCATTTGGACATCCAGCAGTCATTACCCCTCATGGCTACAGAGTGTCTCCTATGGACAATTCCTGAGAATCAAAAAAAAATAATGTTCTGATCAGGGTGTCTGTAGGGAACAACTAGATAAAGTAAAATCCTAATTTGTTGAGAAGGAATATGACCCACTTCTTCTATCTGCGACAATAAAGAAGGTGGAGAATGTTGATAGAAATATCCTCCTTGCCCCTGCAGTTAATCCACAGAGTAAGAACAGTACCTATCTGAGTTTTCACGCCCTATAGTTTTTTTTTTTTAATTCTTTATTTTTGTTGTGCATGTATAGATTACAAGTAGATAAGAGGTGCCCCAAGAGCAGTCCTCGAGCTTTTCCCACATTCAAAATGCGGGGCACAAAAAAAAACCAAGCACATTTTAAAGTTTTGACAATAAACAAGTTGAAAACAGTCGCTTTTGTGTGTAGCGGTATGATTAAGTAAGTAAGCTAGATCCGTGCTTTGGCTATGCTCGTGGTAGTCAAGAACAGCATCTTTATAACAATCAAAAATTAAAATTACCATGCGTTTGTCTACGCCGAGGCGTAACTCTATAGAAAGGTATGACAGCAAGCTGTCAAAAACAATAGGAGAGATCAATGTTACCAATGTAGCGGTGACTACATCAACTATTCTCCGATGATGGTTAGAAATTGAGTGAGGATGGTTGTGTGTATAGTGGGATTCTAAGGTCCCTTAGGTAGGGGTGCTATGTCATATGGAGGTATATGCAGGAAGATACGTGCGTGTGCGCGATAATGATATAGGTGTTTGAAGGGTTAACAAAATGAAAAAATGATATCCGTTTTTCTCTGTGCGGTGATAGTAGTGGTTGGTTTGTTGTCCCCTTCCCTTGTCCCTCTCCTCGTGTTTGTGTGAAGTCCCATAGTGGCTGTGCCACTGTTAAGTTACGTGAGCCTGGGGGGATAGTCTGAGCACGAAGGTTCAGGATAATGAACTAAGTCAGCCTGTCGGGTTCTGTGCCCCGTTTATAACTTAAAAATAACGGTTATAATGACATGCAAGCCATGATACACCTTGTGTATGTCAGCCGTGTGCTATTTGAAGCTCATGCCTCTGGGTTATAGGCATTTTAACTGCTTAGGGGAAGGGGTTTTCTCGCATGAACACGGTAAGTCAATTTATTAACAAGCTGTCAACATTGCATGAGACATTAGGCGAGGTAGTGGCGCGCTAGTGTGCATGAGTCTGTTTCATAAGGCCCTCTAGCTTAGGAATTGGCGCTCATATCTGGGGTATCATATTTTACATTACTGGTTAAGGTAAATTGCTAGGAACCATAACCTTGACAGTATCACTGATGTTGCAAACTAGGTTATCCGATTATGAAGAGAGGCAGGTTTAAGCATGCAATTATTAGATTTACACAGTAGAGCTTTGCAGGGTCCTCATTGTGGAAATACCACCGCCACTATCACAAGGCACAGTGATGTGAAAAATACTAAAAAAAAAATAAAAAAATTGTGGAATCAAACTTAAAACATTCGGTCACCAACAGTCACTGGTGAAGTCAGTATGAGCAATATGAATATGTACTCATCGTTAGTGGCAAGTGTCCCGTTTAACCAACTCCTGCCTGTGGTATTTCACAGTCCCGTTTAGGCTCCCATGTGATATTCCTTTGCGTTGGGTTGTTAGTCGGAGGTAGCCATCTTGATGCCTCTGATCCTGGTCGTTGAGGCGGGCTGTGATGCTTAGCTGTCCCCCTTGTCGCAGTCCTCTGCTCAGTCCCAGCTCTGGGTCGTCTCATGGAAACCTGCCGGTCTGATGTGCTTTGTTTGGGTATGCAGCTGGGATTGTGGGGTTGCTTGACATTGTCCTTACTGCGTTTATGGATGCGGACGTGAGTATCTAGGTCGGCGTGGCCAGTTTCCCGCCTTCTCTTGTGTCGGGGCTGAAGTGGCTGGACGGCCGCCCTGAGGGCCTGTAGTGGGGCTCCATAGTAGCGACGGCGGGTCTCCGGGCGGATCCACGAGGCCACCGCCCGAGCCGCCTGAGGGTAGGGCATTCCCTTGAGGTGCAGCATCTTGCAGAAGGTATAGTAGAGCCTGTCCAGGGCCGCCAGGGAGTGGGGGTACCTGAGCTCTTCCTCAGTCTTTTTCTTCGGCAGTCGTCGGGCGGCCATCTTAGACACTGCTGACTTGCTTTCTGTCAGCTAGGTACGTTGTCACACTAGCTTTCGATTCTGGCCCGCCTGTGTGTCTGTCTAGTGGGGACCGGGATGTCCCCCCCCGGTCCAGGGGGGGGTAGGAGGTCTGTAGTGCTTTCTGGGGTGTCCGTTGTCGAGGAGAGCAGCCGCCTCTCCCCGGCTCTGACCCCCGCAGGCCTCAGGTTGCGTTGCGGTCTATGTGCTCCGATATGCTTGAGAAGGGTATCCCCCCATTCTCCGGTGCTCCCCCGTTGTGGGTGTCGCACTCTGGAGGGGTTCTGGGCAATATAGTCGCTGAAATCACCTTGTTTGTTGCTCGCCCGGCGGGAGCTCTTTCCCCATGCATCCAGTCAGCTCGGCGGTCAGACTCCGCCCCCACGCCCTATAGTTTTTAACTTCAGTGCTCAATCTAATTTTTTTTTTTGTATTCTTTATTTTTCTTTGTGCAAGGAATGACAAAACGTTTTTCAATGCCACAGCGGCATAATTAAAAGATATAAACACAGTAGTTGTACATTCATGGCATGAGAGTAACAAGTTATTTTATAAACAGGCTATTCTGGTAGCGATGCCTATCTAGGTTGACCGTTATATGAGAAACATTGGACTAGGTAGTAGTTTAGGCTCGCTTTTAGTAGTTAAATTGTGAGGTCGTAGTAGAGATTACAACGTAAGGTAACAGTAGCATACATGCTAACATACTAGACTCAGGCTAAAACAAAGCTATTAAATTTAAGCAGATAGTCATCCTAACCTGGTGATACCCAACAATGCAATGCTTGTTCCAAGAGTGAGTAAGTCCATTGGCTAGGAGTTTAAGCTTAGGCAAACATGTTAGATATGTTGTGCGAGTGAACTAGTTAGTTGGGTGTGTTGATTCCTACGTTTACGATAAGCTAGGTAAGGCTATGTAGGATTAACAAGCTGAGTTATAACCAGGCTAAGGTACATGAAAAATGAGGGTGATACCGCTGGGTGGTGGCTGACAGTTGTGAATTGCTCTTTATTCAGCCCACGCCAGTCAGGTAAAGTCCCGGTAATCATATAGAGCGTTCAGTAGGGGGCTTCTGTCCCAGTCTCCACCAGCCGCATGTCGGGGCTCCATGTCTCTTTGTCACTCGGCGTGGGTATGGGAGAGGGCTCTTTGTGGTTTTCGTGACCGGCATTGGTGGAGGCTTGAGTGAGGCTGGCTTCAACCTGTGTGGGAGTTTAGCGATGGTCCAGTGTAGGCGTCGTGCGGGTTTGGGTGTCGCTGAGGTGTCGCGCTGTTTTCGGCGCCATTTTCTGCCGTGCCATTGTCGGCTTGTCTTGCCTCTGATCTGTGTACGAGAGGGCAGTGCCGTAAGTAAGAGCTCAACTTGAGGGATTGTTGCAGCCTGTCTTTCGCATGTGTGAGCCAGAAAGCTTCAAATAACGCATCCAGCCTCTCTAGAATGTCAGCATGTCGCTTCATGGTGAGTGGCTCTTGGCCGGTCGCCGCCATTTTGTGGCTGGGTCGACTCAGCGTAGCTTGTTGCCCCCACACCCGATGGGGCCCTCTTGGGACCGGGATAACCCCCGCCGGTCCATAGGGGGGGAACGTGGGCTCAGATTCAAACAATTGGCCATCGATGGCGATGAGGGAGCGTCCACCTCCCCCGCGCCGGCCATGCTGGTAGGCCTTGATTTGCCATGCCAGGGCTTCTGCCGTTGGTGCCACATGCTTGGTGTCGGCGTGTAGCCCTTACCATCAGCTCCTGGTTGGTGGTCCATTTCGTTAGTTTGGAGTTCGTGTAAAGCTTTTAAACCAGGAAAGTTTGCCTCAGGGAGCCAGAGCAGCTCTATCCTGCGACTGCTCGGCTCTGTGGTTAGGCCCCGCCCCCCACTCTAATTTTTTAAAGAAGTCTATTTTTAAACACTGGGATTTATTGAAACAGGATCAGGTTTTATCTTTGTTTTTACCATCCAAACCAAAGATTATTTTTAGAGGAGCACCTACATTAAAGGACAATTTTAAACTCCCATAAAGGTTTTTTTTTTTTAAATGTGGAACCTGCAGAATATGTAAAACATTAGGTCCACCTTTTGGCAAAATCACAGACTTCCAATCTACAGTCACCAAAAAAAGGTTTGAAATTAAAGAATGTATAACCTGTAATTCTAAACAGATTATTTACCTATTGGGCTGCTCATGCTGTTTACAATATGTAGGACAAACTAAGTAAACGCTAAAAACTAGATTTGGAGAACATGTTTATAATATTAGAAGACAATTTGAAGAGGGAGACGGAGCTTGCCTGCCATCGTGGTAACTATTTTATTTTGGTCTTTTCCCCACTATATACTATTGGGGAATATCTGCTAAGCGCTGATACTAAATCATTCAGTAAATGATTCCCTGTGACTTTGTCATGCAGCATGTGATCTAATCATTGTGTGTTTCTTCCATGTACGTCCTACATGTAACAGAAGTTTAATTTACATTTTCTGTGTCTCTGAGTGTAATGATTGCCTACACATATATCTATGTGTGTGAATGAATGTGCCCCATGTGTGTGAATGCATGTATATTGTAAAGAGTGATATAGTACCTGTGTCAAGTATTGGATACACTTGTCTGTGTGCGTGATATACAGTATGTATAATGTATGTATTCATGGCTAATGATATGGATATTATTTTTTAAATCTATTTATTACTTATTTCAAAAGTAGTTTCAAAAGGAAAATAATGTCTTGTTTAACAAGAAAAAAACATTGTATAATGAAATTTCTGGGTCAATTACCAACGATGATGAGTGATTTACAACATGAATTCCCTGGGGCAGAGGTTCCTCAACAGCAGACTTACAGCGTTTTGCATTTTATTGGAAGATTGGAAATAATTTAAATAGGTTTCCTGGTGTGTTTTGGGTAGCTAACATCGATTGTTTAAAGTGACTGTCACCAGAAATATTCTTCGAAACCACTGGCTTAGGGTGTCTATCATAAAATACAATGCGTTGAAATATAATAAATTACAATGAAGACACACAAACACTCAATATACTTTCTGTGCCACATATATAATATTTTAATGCTTACGTTATATAACGCCAAATCATGAAAATAGTCTGTTTTGCTCAATATAATACTTACTCTCTGCAAATTACAATTTAGGAAAACAAGTTATTCCAAGTTCTCTATTATATCTGCCCAATGTGGGGCTGTGAGATGCTAAAAAGGTATTAAAATATACAGCAAGACTTTACTATTAATCATTTATATTAATGGTCTAATATGGAATCTCAAATATCATGAAAACTAAAAATATTGCTACTGTCTACGGTCCGCCTAAAGGCAGATCTGCACTTTATGTAAAACTACAATTCCCGTAAGGCAAGACAAGTCTTAGCATACACTGTCTAAGTATATTTTAATATTAATATATATAATTATATATACATTCATATCAAAATACACGTAGAATGATATTAATTAAATATATATATATATATATTTATATATAATCCAAAGAAATGAGAGCACTCACTGGATTTAAAAAATGTATATTTAAATACTAGGCAAACAAATCAACGTTTCGACCGTCAAGCGGTCTTTATCAAGGTCTTGATAAAGACCGCTTGACGGTCGAAACGTTGATTTCTTTGCCAAGTATTTAAATATACATTTTTCTAAATCCAGTGAGTGCTCTCATTTCTTTGGATTATATATTTTGCACTGAGAAGCACCTTGGTCTGAATTCTTCTGAGATTTTGTTGGGGAAGAGTGCCAGAATTTG
The DNA here is from genome assembly GCF_036172605.1 of Pelobates fuscus. Taxonomy (NCBI): domain Eukaryota; kingdom Metazoa; phylum Chordata; class Amphibia; order Anura; family Pelobatidae; genus Pelobates; species Pelobates fuscus. The sequence continues at coordinate 57,850,120 of NC_086318.1, forward strand.
TAAATATTTGCATATATATATATATATATATATATATATATATATATATATATATATATATATATGTAATTATTTCTATATATATAAAAAATTATATAAATAAATATATAAATACGTTAAAAATAAAAAATATAAAATAATTTATATATATATGTGTGTAATTTTGTTCTAACTGTATTTTTATATTAAGATATATATATATATATATATATATATATATATATATATATATATATTGATATCAAAATACACTTAGAACGAAATAATATATATATCTATATACATAAATTTATGTATATATCACTATATATATATACCAATATATAAACAAACAAAAAATGAATTATATATATATATATATATATATATATATATGTAGTAAGGCCTTTTGGCCTGTGTTTGTGGGAGGGGCGTATGACACACCCCTTCCCTACTTAAGGGACACCCCTTACCTGGCTCCATACCTTCGAGGTCAGCGTTGCATCCTGAATCCACTTCCGGTTCACGGACGGCGCCATCTTGCTTTCGGAAACTCTGCGTTTTTCTTCGGTGTCAGCTGTGTCCAGGAACTCCTTACAGGTCTTTCCACGGCCAGCCACGCACAAAAAACCCGGTCTTCTTCGCTGATCGAGTCCTCAGGACTTCTCAAACGTAAGTCCGTCGCCCGGATCACTTCCCACGGCGTCGCAATAATTTTCAGCCTTACTTTACGGCCACACGCTTTACGGCCAAAGTCTCAGGCAAATTAACCCTCTGGTTTCCGGAAACCAAGTACTAAGTATGTAGCATTCTTATGCTTTACTTTTTCCCTCCTTTATTTCAGTTTGTTTCTATATGATAAGTTTTTAGTACCTGATAGTAGGATTATTCATTTTTAATGCAGATTATAGTTCATTAAATACCAGTCTGTTTTATATACATATAACGATTATAGCATGTATTTCATAATTTATGCTGTCACATTAATTATACCTAGGTTAGGGCTCATGTATTATTAGTTCATGATATATTATCCTGGTATACATATACATAGTTTTGCTTGAACAACTTTACTTTTTGTGTACCTTCCATTTGCACTTAGGAAATTTGTTTTAAACAAACGTTTTTTTTTTTTTTCCTCCCTGTTTAAACACACCATGTACACTTTTCATTACATGGCACGTGTCATATGCTGACTTTTCTTTATGTACTCAAATTACATACACAAGAACTCAGATAATTAATCAGGAATAGGTATAATGTATATATATGTGATAAGGTTTTCTCTAATTTATTTGTGTATATTACGTTGTCACTACCATGTACACCCGATTACATGGCACGTACATTTCCTGACCTTTCTGCATATACTCAAACGATATATCGTGTATACAGAACACGGTCCCAACATCTCACACTTTCAGGATTGAATCACACTTTTGGTTTAACCTCTCATACGTCAACTTTTTCTGCATATGGTCAATCTTCATATTTTAACTCATACTCCCTGCACTATGATTACTACAGTAGCACGGCCATATATATATATTTTAAATTTGGTCACCATGTATACACATTATACGTAGCCACTACAAGCTAATCCTGCGTTACGGTTTTTCTCCATAACAAATCAGGCGGGGTACTTCCTTACTCTAATTGTTCCCCTTCAACACATACGGTTAATAAAATCAACCACAGCATATCTAGTCTACGTTAGTATCACAGGATCCATTTCTCATACTATCATATCTATTTCTACCCTTTTAGGTTTATCCAGGTTTTCTATACCTTACGCACCATATACGTATACATACTATCAGGTACGTAAGCCTGCTCACGTGTCACATACGTTCTCCCTAAATAGGACATAGAGTACTGGCAAGTTAGGGGTATAGGCCCAAATAGGTATCTCCCCTCTTGGCATACTGCCTATAGTTTAGAGGTCCGCGAGGCCAACACCCCGCCTCAAACGTTTCGGAGGCAAACACCCCTCGAGCCACACGTTAGTTAGCCGCCTCGCAAAGTTTAGAGAGGGCGTCACCTGTCACTCCCTTCCCCTGTTTTTCTTTTATTGTCATCGAGAGGCCTACGAATTCCTGCCACTACATGGGTGGCCTCAATATTCCCTCGCGCCAACGCATAGATAGAGCCTCTCATAGCCACTTGGCAAATAGCAGGGCCTCACCTGTCACCAAAGGACAAGATTAATTTTTTCGCCTCACACGGCATAATTAGCCCGCCAGTACATCCCCTGGGTTTCAACACTAACGGTATATTTTCTCATCTAGTATGTCTCAAGAAGGGGTAGAGGATTTCTCCATCCCGAGCACTCCGGCTAGACCAAACTCCCCACCACCGGAAGAAGACATGGCTAGTCCTGCATCATTCAGGTCCTGGACAATCCCTCGCATAACTAGCGAACTCAGGAGGCGACACATTCCTTTCCCCGCTACTGCCAGGAAAGCGGAACTATACAAACTGTTGCACACCTCAACTGATAACTCTGATGCAGGGGAAGGGACTAGCCAGTCTAACCCGACAGATATACATGGCATGCTTACATCCCTCATGTCATCCATGGGCAAGGTAAACTACAGGCTGGAGAAACTGGAATCGGTCACCACAGCCCTTACCTTGGCTGGGTCAGCCACTGTGACCCCTCCGCCACTGGTCGAGTTGCCACTAGTTTCTCCAGCCACCACCTCTGACGAGCAGGAGGTTAACCCTGCCCATATGATACCTGAGCACCTTAAGAAAGACATCCTGGAAGGTAAAGATGTCAACTTAGCTGCACTACTAATTGCCTCCCAGGATGTGGTGGAGCATAAAACTTATGCGTATGAGGATATTTCTGTGGTGGTCAAGTCCAGGGATGCACGCCTAAACAGGAAACTCACCATCCCGGAATTTGTGTTGGCTTTTGGCATCTACCGGGATGTCATATGTGCCGTTTACCCACACAGGCGTGAGGAATTTGACATGTATATGCACAAGCTGGTGGACCTGGGCAATAAATATGGTGGATCGGCATTCTACGATTACCGTAGATCTTTTTCTGCAAAAGTGTCAGGCGCCTTCTCACAGTACGGGACAAGGTCCAACTGGAGTAAGATAGACACAGTGATTTTCTGCAGACACTTTGCAGGGCTAAGGACACCGGCTTGTGCATACTGCTCCTCCATGTCTCATTCGGCAAATTTTTGTCCCACCACTGCTAACGAGCATACCCACGTGCAAGGACCTAGCTCCGCTGGTCCTACGGAGAAAATAGCTAAAGACAAACTGGGTAGACCTATCAAGTTTCTGGGCAAATCCCAGATATGTAATAACTTTAATGTTGGTACATGTAATTACAGCGGTTGTCGTTTATTGCATATATGCTCAAAATGTTTCAGGGCACATGCAAAAATCATGTGTCCCAATAAAATGTATCCCAAACAGTACCTAACGTCTATCAACATATCCCTACTTGCGACATTTCTGTCACAGCATCCATCTACACATTTAGTAGATTTCATAATCTCTGGTCTATCAGAAGGATTCCACACAGGTATCATACATATGCCTTCAGGAATCCTGGAATGTCCAAATCTACAATCCGCCCAACACAACCCTACAGCTGTTGACACACTCATAGCTAAAGAAGTGTCAGAAGGTTTCTTATTGGGACCTTTTCAATCCCCTCCTTTCACTACATGGAGGACAAACCCTATCGGGGTTGTCACAGGAAAATCTTCCAACAAGCAGAGACTTATTATCGATTTGTCGGCACCACACACCTCTACCACTCCTAGCCTCAACTCCCTAATACCATCGGAGGAATTCTCCCTGCAATATTCCACTATAGACCACGCCATTACGGCTATCTTACAGGCAGGAGTCGGTGCATGGCTCAGTAAGACCGACATAACAAATGCATTCAAACTACTACCAATCCACCCCACACTGTGGCACCTACATGGCATCAAGTGGGAAGGGAACTACTACTTTTTCTCACGACTAACTTTTGGTTCTAAAAGTAGTCCAGCCATATTTGACACATTTGCCGAAATCCTATGCTGGTTACTACTCAATATATCCAGATGCCCTACAGTCATACCTTATCTGGACGATTTCCTAATGGTCGAGGAGAATTCTTCCCCTCCCAGTAGCCTCAAAGAAACTGTCAGCCTATTCAACCAGTTGGGGGTCCCAGTCTCCCCTACCAAGACCGAAGGCCCAGATACCATCATCACTTTCCTGGGCATCATGCTAGACTCAGCCAACATGCAAGCTAGCCTACCACGCACCAAGGTAGAAAACATCCTGACAAACATCAACCTCTATATACAACTACGCACTTGCAACCGCAAAGAATTACAATCTTTACTGGGGTCACTCAATTTTGCCATGCGTATTATACCTCAAGGCCGTGCTTTCATATCACGTCTCCTCAGCATGTTCCCACGGTTTCTACATGGTGCACACAGATTAACCCTAGATACCCAAGCCACGGCAGACCTTCTCATGTGGAGAAACTTTTTAAACTCCTGGAACGGAAAAAGCATGTTCCTCCCTCAATTGTCTGACACTTCTCCTACTGTTTGGACAGACGCGGCGTCTACCACAGGTTTTGCAGCGATTTTTGGGAACGAATGGCTTTGGGGTAGCTGGCCTTCAGAGGTGCAGGACCTGGAGTGTTTTTTCTCTACCTCAGCTCTTTTCGAGATATATCCCATCGTGGCGGCTGCCGTGGCATGGGGACATCTATGGACAGGGTCATCAGTCAGGTGTTACTCAGACAACCAAGCAACCTGTTCCATTATCAACAAAGGTCGCTCCAACTCCCTTACTATCATGGGATTTTTGAGGAAACTCACTTGGTTGGCAGCATGTCATAATTTTTTCTTGCATTGTGTTCATATTTCCAGGTATTTGTAACGAGGCAGCTGATAATTTTTTTTTTTTTTTTTTAATTCTTTATTTTTGTGTGCTTGCAGAAAAACAAAGAAGCATGCAATGCCCCAACAGCAGTTGCTTGCCAGTGAATTCAACATTTATGAACATGCGTTAGGCAGAGAATAACAGTGCACATTTTATATTGTAAAGTACGGTAATCACAAGTGGAACCTCTGTGTCAGCTATAGGCTAGTGTAAAGTCGGCGTTGAGGTCTATTGACACTGCTGGTATTTGATTGTAAGTACAGGCTTAACGGTTAGGTATTTACGCATGTAGTGCTCCCGCTTTATTCATCGCTATGATTGTCATTTTAATATATTGGAGCACGCTACATGCATGGCTTAAAGTTACGCTTGTTTCTCAGACTTGTGTGTGACTTATATTTATAGATGTACAGTCTGTAGCAATCTAAGTGTGTGGTCTCTAGTGTGTCGTTTGGGCAGGATTGTTTGACTCTGGCTTGGTCAGCCTCGGGCACCACCATGGAGTGTGTGGAGGTCTCTGGGGTCGGTTGCCTTCCTTTCCCCGGACGGGTCTGTGAGTGGACGTTGGGTGGGTTTGTCATGGCTTGTTCGTATTTTAGTATTGTAGATGTCTGCAGCAGTGTGTGTCTGTCTGGAATGGTGACCTGTGTTGTATGTATATGTTGCTCTGTCTTCTATTTGTGCTGGATGGCTGCCATGTGGGTCCTAGTGTATGTGTCTGTGGGTACTATTTGTTTCATTGTGTGTAGGACTAGATCAGTGATTTAGTATCCATCAAAAAGTCCAGGAATAGCATTCATTCTTATCCGGTGCCTTGTCTCGGTAGTGGGCTCTTAGGGCCGTGGGAGACCCGGCAGCAGAGTCTAGTTACGCTGTTCAAACAGCCTTGGGCTCTTCCAAAGGCCTGCTGCTGCAGCTCGTGATATGAGAGCTTCCTCTGTAGGCTGCGGTCATTCCCGGGCTGTTGTGCTTCTTGATGTGGCGTTGCCCCCTGTGCCGTCTGGTCCGCCGTTTCTGGGGTTGTTGTTTGTGGTCGAGGCTTCCGGGCAGTTGAGGTCTGGGTGCACTTATGTGGGAAGCTTGCGTTGGTCATGCGCTGCCGGTGCCCGGGGAGGCTCTTTATTTCCCACCTTTTGTTTTGCGGCTTGTGGGTACCGGCCGGTGTTCGTTTCCGTTTGTGATGGGCTGCTGATCCGTGAGGGCTCTTGCGATGTTTGGCGGGCCCCGCAGTGCATGGTGAGTCCATCTTCTTTAATCCGCGTGGTTGCGGGCTGTCCGCCATCTTGGGGTATTCCGTCTGGGCTATGTTTTGCGGCCCCATTTGTATTTGGGCTCGGCAGACAACATTGGTGGTGGCCCGTGGGGACCGGGATAACCCCCACCGGTCCAGAGGGGGGGGGGAGTCCGCTGGGAGCCGTTCAGAGACCCGGAGGGAGCGGCCGTCTCTCCCCGGCTCAAGCTCATGTATGCCCCAGGCCTTGGTCGGGTTACTCCGGTGCCTTGCCGTTTTGTGAGTGGTATCTTCTTGTGAGTCCCCATCTTGTGGGTAGTTTGGTTGCCGATTTGGGTCAGTGGCTGTTCGTGGCACTGAGTTGGCTCCGATTCTCTGGCCCAGATCCTGGAGCTCAGACAAAACGTGTCTGATCTGTTCAGCGGCCAGGCTCCGCCCCCCCAGGCAGCTGATAATTTGTCTCGTTTTAAATTCCAGGCCTTTCATCAACTTCTCCCATCAGCCGCGCTCACAGCCACGGCCACTCCACTGTTCCATCAGCTAACAATGGACTAGACGTTATCATGCAACATTGCAGAACTTTGTCCCAACTAGCTCTATCTACAAATACCAGGAAAACCTACAACAGAGCTTTCAGTTTATTCAAAAGATTCCTTTTGGAACACAACATATTACAACCATTCATCATGACATCTTTTTTAGGTTTTGCCTCTTTTTGCCACATCAAACTCAAACTTTCTTACAACACAATCAAACTATATCTTACAGGCATCCAACATCACATGCTGACCTTACAACCCAACAACTCAAGTTTCATGTCATCATACCAAATCAAGAACATCCTTAGGGGTATACAAAGATCCGAACCCCCGCATACAGCACAGAGGCTTCCTATAGATTTTCATATCCTTAAGAAATTATCACAACTACTAGATCTAAAACCCTTCTCCTTCAACACAACTCTAGTCATCAAAACAGCTATTTACGTGGCTTTTTATGGGTTTCTGAGACCTAGAGAGTTTACCGCCATCAATACAACACAATCCACTCACCTACTGCTTCATTCGCACTTAACCAAACACATGGACTATTATATCCTGACACTACCTCATTCCAAAAACAGTCAACACGCTCCACCCGTAGAGGTTAAATACTATCCGACTCACAACAGATGGTGCCCCGTCCAAATACTGGACTCTTATACAGAGAGTCTCAAGGCACCACCATCACAACCACTTTTTGTTCTACGAGGTTCAGTTCTCACTACTACCAACTTCATGACCCACGTTAGGTCATTACTAACACAGCTGGGACTCAAGCCAGCTAACTATTCAGGCCACTCCTTCCGCATAGGAGCGGCCTCCACAGCCTCCAGTGTTAACATACCGGTTCATGTTATCAAGACACTGGGGCGCTGGAAATCATCCGCTTACACACGATACATTCCTAACCCTGTACAAGAAGTAAGAAATGCTTTTCAGAACATGTCTTGTTAAAAGTATGTATATTGGTAGTTTGTATTAAATATTGAAATTTCTATTTTTGCCCTCTTTATTTTCAGGCCTACCTCATCGTCGGTTTCGGCACACCACAACCGACTTGCTACTTTTATACCATCCTACACTTATTAGGTCTTATTTCTCTTTGCCATCATGAGCCCTTCACACAAGTAGTAAGGCCTTTTGGCCTGTGTTTGTGGGAGGGGCGTATGACACACCCCTTCCCTACTTAAGGGACACCCCTTACCTGGCTCCATACCTTCGAGGTCAGCGTTGCATCACCCTCCCACCCACACCTCTTTATCAACTCCTTTTTCTTACATTTCTTCTTGGTGGGCCCTCTTTATTTTCAGGCCTACCTCATCGTCAGTTTCGGCACACCACAACCGACTTGCTACTTTTATACCATCCTACACTTATTAGGTCTTATTTCTCTTTGCCATCATGAGCCCTTCACACAAATATATATATATACGTATATATTTTAATTCTACTTATATATTTATGTAAAATTTTTACATAATTAAGTCATTTTATTCATTACAATTTGCGGGACCTGCCTCATAACCCAGGCAGAAAGTCCAGAGAATTTAATTTGCTAGCACTATATTTAACCCTGTAACTTTCTATGACCCCCAAAAACCTGTACATGGAGGGTACTGTTTTACTCAGGAGACTTTGCTGAACACAAATATTAGTGTTTCATAACAGTTAAATGTATTACAATGATGATATCATCAGTGAAAGTGGTTTTTTTGCATTTTTCACACACAAATGACACTTACACTGATTATATAATTGTTGTGATACATTTTATGGTTTTGAAACACTAATATTTGTGTTCAGCAAAGTCTCCTGAGTATAACAGTACCCCTCATGTACAGGTTTTATGGTGTTTTCAAAAGTTACAGAGTCAAATATAAGGCTTGTGTTTCAGTTTTTTCAGATTGAAATTTGCCAGATTGGTTATATTGTCTTTGAGACCGTATGGTAGCCCAGGAATGAGAATTACCCCCATGATGGCATACCATTTGCAAAAGTAGACAACCCAAGGTATTGCAAATGGGGTATGTCCAGTCTTTTTTAGTAGCCACGAACACAGGCCAAAATTGGCATTCAAATTAGTTTTTTGCATTTTTCACACATTTACAAATATTAACACTAACTTTGGACAGTATTAAATTATGTTTCACAGATAAACCTATTTCTCCTGACTAAAATGATATATAAAAAGTGTGGGTGTACTTAATATGAAAGAAGTGAATTACGGTTGAACAGACATATAGTCAAATTCCAAGTTTTGTTTATGTTTTATTTTGATCAAAACATGTACATTTGGCTCAGTCCGTAACCCCTTAAGGACAGAGCTTCAGAAGCTTGTCTTTCACTTAATGACAACGGCATTTTTTGCATTTTTTGCTATTTGCGTTCAACTGCAATTTGCTTTTTACTAATTCATTGCACCGACACATATTATATACCGTTTTTTAAAGGAAAGAAAGGGCTTTAATTTGATGTAACTCATATATATATAAATGCTTATTTATTATTAAAAAAATACAGAAATATGCAAAAAAAATGAATTTTTGTGTGTTTTTTTTTACAGTTTTTGCAATAATAATGTGTACATAATTAGTGCAGGTTAAGGAAAGTAATTAAAAATAAATTCATTTAGTTGTTCTGAATTACAGAATATATAATGTGTCTGGGATTTTAAGTTTTTTTTGGTAGTTTCAGGTCACAAAGCACAAGGAGTAAAATAAACTTTTTATGTGGAGCGATTTTAGAATTTGGTATGATTGTCTTGTCAGCCTAATAGCCATAAAAGAAAACAAAATTGCCACACAAAAGTATATATTTATATAAAGTAGACACCACAGGCTATTTACCTAAGGTTGTTTTGACACTTTCTACGTAGCCATTTTACCGCCAACCTCTGCTAAATATTGGAGTAAAATTGTGTTTTTTGGGGGTTTTCGCACACAAACTTATAACAAAGAACTTCTCATGTGTATTTTGTAAAGTTGGTGTGTGCTATTCCTGTACAAAGTTTTATTATGTGTTCAGTTACTTCTGCTGAGTACAACGGTACCCCCATTGTATGTCTTTGGCACTATTTCGTGAAGCTACAGTGCCATATAGGAGACCTGTCCTTTTCAGTATTCACAGTAGAATTTTGAGAGACGGATTTAATGAGCCTATGCTTCCATTTGGGGTATTATAACAGTCTGTCTGTTCGAAAAAAAACCCCAAAGGCCTACCATTTGTAAAAGTAGACACTCCAGGGTATCTCATAAGGTGCATATTGTGCCTTAACATGCCCCCATTTTTTTACCAATACATGCCAAAGTATGTGGTAAAAAATAATTTTGTGCATTTTTTACATACGGATTGCATTTTTGCTGGGCATTTTGTATATTTCACATGTGCCACTAAGTTCAAACCCCCCAAATTATGTTCAGCTAAGTCTTCTGAGAAAAATGACACCCCTATTGTATGTCTTTGGCACTAGTTCGTGAAGCTACAGTGCCATATAGGAGACCTGTCCTTTTCAGTACTCTCAGTAGAATTTTGAGAGACGGATTTAATGAGCCTATGCTTCCATTTGGGGTATTATAACAGTTTGACTGTTCAAAAAAAACCCACAAAGGCCTACCATTTGTAAAAGTAGACACTCCAGGGTATCTCATAAGGTGCATATTGTGCCTTAACATGCCCCCATTTTTTCACCAATAGTTGCCAAAGTATGTGGTATAAAATAATTTTGTGCAATTTTTACATATGGATTGCATTTGTGCTGGGCATTTTGTATATTTCACATGTGCCACTAAGTTCAAACCCCCCAAATTATGTTCAGCTAAGTCTTCTGAGTAAAATTACACCCCCATTGTATGTCTTTGGCACTAGTTCGTGAAGCTACAGTGCCATAAAGGAGACCTGTCCTTTTCTGTACTCACAGTAGAATTTTGAGAGACGGATTTAATGAGCCTATGCTTCCATTTGGGGTATTATAACAGTTTGACTGTTCAAAAAAACCCCACAAAGGCCTACCATTTGTAAAAGTAGACACTCCAGGGTATCTCATAAGGTGCATATTGTGCCTTAACATGCCCCCATTTTTTCACCAATAGATGCCAAAGTATGTGGTATAAAATTATTTTGAGCGTTTTTTACATATGGATTGCATTTGTGCTGGGCATTTTGTATATTTCACATGTGCCACTAAGTTCATACCCCCCAAATTATGTTCAGCTAAGTCTTCTGAGTAAAATGACACCCCTATTGTATGTCTTTGGGACTATTTTGTGAAGCTACAGTGCCATATAGGAGACCAAGCCATATCAGTTTTTACCGAACTTTGAATTTTGACGCTGGGCCTATGTGCAATTTCCAAGCATCTTAGCATGTTTTAAATTCAAACTACCCCACAAAGGCCTACCATTTCTTAAAGTAGACACTCCAGGGTATCTCATAAGGTGCATATTGTGCCTTAACATGCCCCCATTCTTTCACCAATAGATGCCAAAGTATGTGGTATAAAATTATTTTGTGCGTTTTTTACATATGGATTGCATTTGTGCTGGGCATTTTGTATATTTCACATGTGCCACTAAGTTCATACCCCCCAAATTATGTTCAGCTAAGTCTTCTGAGTAAAATGACACCCCTATTGTATGTCTTTGGGACTATTTTGTGAAGCTACAGTGCCATATAGGAGACCAAGCCATATCAGTTTTTACCAAACTTTGAATTTTGACGCTGGGCCTATGTGCAATTTCCAAGCATCTTAGCATGTTTTAAATTCAAACTACCCCACAAAGGCCTACCATTTCTTAAAGTAGACACCCCAGGGTATTTCAAAAGGTATATTCTAAACCTTAGTGTAGGATCATTTTTTTGTTAGTTTGTACCAAGTCTAGTTGCAATTAGCATTTTTTCTGCCTTTTTGACACACACTTGGAGATGTTACTGTATATTTTGCTATCCTTATGTGTGCTACGGCAGTATAACACCTAATATGTTGCTCAGCTATGTCATCTTAGTGCAATGATACCCCCATATACAGAATAGTTGGGGTAAACTTATCCGGGGGTAGTACACAGTCATCTGCGTCCCGGGCAAAGCTGTCATGGATTCCGAAACCAAAACACAGACAGACCACAAAGAGAGAGAACACAGAGAGAGAAACTTGTAATACCGGTCCTTAGAATGGCCGGGCTATACAAGCAGAGAATTGTCAAGGTACAAGCCGAGGTCAAAGGAGTAAAGAGAAACGGAATAACGATAGGACAAGCCGAGGTCAAGGATCAGAGAAGACGGTAGAGAAGACGGTAGACAAAGCCAAGATTCGGTAACCAAAAATCACACCCCAAAACTGGTCTACTTATTCGGCCTGGGTGTGAAAATTTTTAAAACAATGGCCAATACATAGGCCGGGCTAAGAGGGGCAATCAGGGCAGTAATAGCTGGTCTCAACTCTTACGCCCCTCTTGTAACACACCCTGCACCTTTTCTGGGGGTTTTGTTTTTTAGGGGTTGGTGGAATCTTAAAGCAGAAGTGACCTGCCTCCATTCTTCTGCAAGGCTCCACTGATGGTCTCCTTGTGTGGCATTCTAGCAGCTTAGAAATTAGCTCAAACTGGAAAGAAAGAAAAGTGCTTTTCAGCCCAGCATTTGCCTTTTTAAAAATAACAAAGGCATTGTGGATTGCCATCTGCAAAAGGTATATGCCCACTTTTTTATACCATGCCCTGGTCTTTCTCATGATCAAATATGGCTGCATCAGTTGATCGGACAGGTCAACGCCCCCCATATGCCGATTATATTGCCGTATGCAGACTGGCACCCGTTTATATTCGTCTCTGCCACGAACTGCGACCCTCCGAGTGTTTTCACCATGGATGGTGGTTAAGATGAAAACATCCTTTTTATCCCTGTACTTGAGTGCCAGCAGTTCATTCTGGCAGAGAGCTGCTGTTTCCCCCCTTTTCATTTTTTTGTTCGCTAGAGCCTTTGGGAAACCTGTGCGACTCTTCCGAATAGTGCCACAGGCCACGGTCTCGAAGCAATACAACATTTGTAACAGTGGGATGCTATTATAAAAGTTATCGATGTATAGATGATAACCTTTATTAAGTAGTGGCATTATTAAGTCCCAGACAATTTTTCCACTTGTCCCTACTGTATCTGGGCAACCTGGGGGATCAAGGTGGCTATCCCTTCCTTCGTATACACGGAAGGTGTATACGTAGCCACTGCCACTTTCACATAGTTTATAAAATTTGATCCCATATCGGGATCTTTTGGATGGGATATATTGTCTAAACCCCAGTCTTCCCTTAAACTTCATTAGGGACTCGTCAATGGAAATGTTTTTATTGGGGGTATATATAGCGGCAAATTTACTGTTAAAGTGGGCAATTAAAGGGCGTAGTTTGTAAAGAAGATCATACTGCGGATCATCTTTTGGGGGCACTTGTTGTTATCACTAAAGTGCATAAATCTTAGTATGTCTTCATATCTTTCCCTTGTCATTGTCTCGGCAAAAATAGGAGTATTGCAAATAGGATGTTTAGCCCAATACATCCTAATTGTGGGCTTTTTAATTAGCCCCATTAACATGGTCAGTGCCCAGAATTGTTTAAATTCTGGCACACTGGTTGGGTACCATCTCTCTTTCCTAGAGATAAGAGAGTCTGGATTGCGTGCCAGATATTGCTCCGCATAGAGATTAGTCTGGGTGACTATCTCCCCAAAAATCTCATCCCCCAAGAACAGCTGCATAACATCCAGCGCACTATAGGCAGACAGGTCCGCCTGTATGCCAGGATTGCCTGTAAACACTGGGATGTCTGGGGAAAAATTATTAGGGGGTACCCAGTCATCTGCGCCATGGTCAGCATTAGGGGAATCGTCGATTTCTCATGATGGTCCTGCAGTATCTGGCACATAGTCCATGTCCCCTGCATCCCCTGCGTCACTCCCTGCTTCACTCTCTGAGGCAGTGTCAGTCGCCTCTGAGTCTGCCGCTAACAGGGCATAAGCCTCCTCCGCGCTATACTTTCTAAACATTGTTAATACAGCTAACACAGCTAACAAAACTCTAACAAAAAAAATAAATTATTTATTTATTTTTTTTTTTTTATACCCTAATTCCCACTAAATTCCACCCACCAAAATAACTAAATCACAAATTAATAAAATCAAATAATAAAATTTAACCCCTTAGGGTTACAAAAAACCTAAAAATTAACCCTTGAAAGTAAAAAAAAAAAAATAGATCACAGTAGAGTACTGTGACCTGTATATTGATCACTGCTAGCAGTGATCAAGCAGCAGGGAAAGGGTTAATTTTTTTTTTAACTCCAGAAAAGTGAATTTTATACTTAAGTATAACTCTGCAATAAATCAGGGACACAATGTAGCACCGATCCGTCTCTCTCCACTTCACAAACCCACACGAGGTGGAGGGAGGCGGATCAGATATCCCAGCAGCATTGTGACCGCTGTGACTGGCTGTCACAGCGATCACATGGGCTGGGATATCCGGATTTGCTGCTGCTGGTCTGCCCCTGACTCGGAGGGACCCAGCAACAGCATTAACCCTGCGATCGCCGGCACTGCGCGATCGCGGCGTTAATTTTAACGCGTGACGGACAAGGTCCGTCACTCGTCATTAACGCATTCCCCTGAGTGACGGACCTCGTCACTCGTCGTTAAGGGGTTAAGGGGTTAAATGCAACTCCAGGATGATAAACATTGCAGTCCTATCAAAACATTGAGACCTAAAATTGTTAAGCTTTTTTGGGGGGGCGGAGCCAGCAGCCATACTGACTGGATGTGTTTTGATGGTGCTCCAAACCAGCAGGAGAAATATCTAATATTACTACCCGATTTTCCAGTGATACTTCCCCCAATTTGTGAGCATTCCCTACCTCATATGATAGGATGCAAAAACAAGTAATATAGATAAGACTCTGACAACCGCCGATATTGGCGATCTTTTATGGAGACCGAGGAATCCCATGAGGCCTGACATGACTCCTCTTTCCGACAGGCCCTCAAGGTCATTCAGTGAGTCATCCCTTGTCGACATGTGGGAGCCGGAGACACCTGTTGCAAAGCGAAAAGCTGTCTTACCTCTAATAAAATCTGGCGATCCACCGGTGAAGGAAGGTACTTAAAAGACTCTCTTAGATGATCTCCAACGCAATATAGCCGCTGACATTAATCAGTTTAAAGACAACATCAACGGTTCGTCACAAGTCTCCTTCCCACTTCAAGGAACATACACTAACCTTCTACCCAGACCGGTCCAGAGCCACAATGGACTGGCAGAGGTCCATGCCACCTTTAAATGCTGAGCTAATAAAGCACCAGATACCCTACAAATGAGGCTCTCCCAGGAGTCTGCTGGGTTCCCGCGATAATAGGACTTTAAAAATTACCGATGCCTTGGAAGTGGCCGGAACTCTGCAGACACTGGGGCTGTCTACGTGCACCAGAGAACAACAGCAGCAAGGACCACCCTTGTGGCATACAGCCTTGGATCCTGCCAGGATTTGTCCATTCATGCCGGATGCCAACCTGGAAAACCAAGCATCCACTGCTGTTGTCTGAACACCCCCAGCTGTGCATATACCTACAACAAGCAAAACTCCTCTAGTTTATTATTGTTTGGTTTTATTTGCTTTGATTGTTGTTGACTTATATTACTGTTGTTATGACAATTATCAGCTGAGTGCCCATTACAGTACGTCACACACCACTATTCTTCGCTGGCATAAAGGGTTAATCCCCCTTACTCTATTTCCCCCCACCCACACTCTCTAGCCCTGTTATATGTCATTGTACAACTCAGTGGGTATCAGCCTCTTGTCCCTCTACGTGGGTTCACTCCTAGCCCATGTCCTTGCTATTATAAGAGGCACAACGCCAGCCCACCCTTCTGTAATATTTGAACCACCTAGCGATCTCCTGTGGGGAACGGTTTGCCCGGTTTAACAGCATATGTACCTTGTTACTACTTTCATAAAATATAAGCTATAGTATAGCTTAATCCTAATGTTCATGCTGCTACTGCCGTGGCTAGGCACAATTGTGATGTCTTCAACCTTGTTACTTATTTTTCTCTAATTTTGTGGATTAAGAATAAAAAAGGATTGACAAAAAAAAATTGTTAAGCTTTTAATGTCAGGTTAAGTTCTATTGATCTTCTGCCCATTTTGCAGATTTAATTTTTTTTTTTTTTTAAATGAAAGTGTTCTGTGCTCTATTTACTGGTGCAATATCAGTTTCAATATCCTCAAACTCTAACTAGATCACATTGTTGTTTTCAGTCTTCTCATTAAAGATGAGCTAGGGAAATTTTGTCTGTCAATGCAGATGGAGGTTTTTGCAATGAGGCTCCCTAGGTTAACACGTGAAATTAGCAGCCAGCTGTACAGATCTGTAGTTTCTTTCTGCAGAACGAAACGCTGGTCTTGACATATATTTTCCTTGACAGTGAAGAGGAAAAGCCCCAAAAGAATAAGATAGCTGATATAATGTTTTTTAGAGGGGCTGTGCTATTATGAGTTTTCTTTAAGAAATTATCATTATTTTATTTATTCGTTGTCAGCATATTCTGTAATGCACAACGTACAACATATTTTGCCATGTACAATGCTTCCAGCGTCTTCAGTCTATCAATGTCTTCCAGGAATTCAGGATCCAAGACTTGGGGTGACAGCATCTGTCATGCCCAGCAAGTGGAATTCATTGTTGCACTATAAAAATATTGTTATTAAATGTGATGTGCGTAGTGTATACATAAATTGGTCACCTGGTAGAGGTGGTATGGCTGATTTTAGCATGATGGGTTAATTTGGTTGTATAGGATAGTGTGAAGTCTCAGATATCAGGGAAAGGTTTGCAAAGTGAATTCTTCATTTAAAGTCTGGTCCTCAACTTCGTCCCTCTACCAGGTGCAAAAATTGTACACCCAAAAGTTTTTTCTTTTCTTAGACTTGATGAATATACACCATTTGCCTATGTCTCTTCATATATCTTGGCCTCTCTCGGTATGCTTATTGACATTTAGCAGCCAGAAGACAATTTTCTGCTAATGATCATAACCAGAAAACCATAATAATAAACCACTGATTAATAATCATACCTCCTGTACGTATTACTTCATAGATGGGTCTTGTAAGATGTGTATGGAATAGATAAATTGTGACCATTCCAATGATGTAAAAAACATTTCTGTACCAGGCACACATCAAAACATGTTTATTTATTTTTTTATACATTTTTTTTTTACAAACTCCTTTATAAAGATTGGTGTTTGAATCAAACAAAAGGAGGTAAGGAGAGGGTAAACCTATACTTCATTCAGATACATCTTCCCTCCACCATGTACCTTCCAGGTTGGCTTGGAAATTCGAGATGGGGAAATCAGTGTAAAGCCCATGGAATGCAAATCAGCCATGTGCTCATTGGGAGTCACCTCTAATTTGGGTGAGTGCCAGTTTCTATTGGTACTCCCCTACAAAGAAGAAACCATTACTGTTATGTGAGTAACCATTGTTATGTGATCAATACCCAAGATAGACAAATATAAAACCCAAACAAAGCCATTTCCTCAAAATGTACACAGATGATGCAAATCTTACTCCTAGCCAGTGCTCAGAGAGTTAAAGAGATAGGTCACTTTCATGAAATATGAAGATCGACAGGACATACTTGTACCATACTCTTTTTCTTTAAACCCTCCACAACCTTGGATTCCGTGACACTGTACTTTCCTGGTTTTCATTCTATCTTTTTGATTGCCCATGTAGTGTCTCCTTCTATGGTGCCACCTCCTCCTCAGTTAGTGCCCTAAGGGGCTCTGTTTATGGTTTTCTATTCTCCATTAACACTTCCTCTTTTGATAACCTTAATAACTTGGATTTCAATACCATCTATGTGCTGACAATAATCAGATTTACCTCTTCTTCTCTGACCTCTCCCCTGCTCTCCTAGAACTTTTTTCCATCTCTAACTAGATGTCTTTCCATTATCTAAATCTTTCTAAAACCGAACTCCTCATCTTTATCCTCTCAAATAGTCACCCCCCTCCATTACCCCATCTCCTCAAGCACGCTGCCTTGGTGTTCCTTTTGGCTCAGATCTTACTTTTCCTCCTTCATGATTCAACATTTGGTTAGTGATTTGTAAACAATGCGTAATACTTGCAAATTGCAGGATAATTACAAGGTGTAAACTGGTGCTTAGGCTCTCTACACCTAAAACTAGTAGGACTCAAAACATCAGGAGTCCGATGTGAATGCTGCTAGGCCTCTCATGATCCATGTGTGCATTTAGAGATTGAATTGGGGCAAAAGGCAACCTCAATATAAATGTTTTAAATAAAAATATAATATTCTGGAAAGGCCCATGTGATGTGTTATATTTATCATAACATAAAGCTTCTCACCTGGCTGTTTATTATTCTAGAGGTATATTAGTGAGATAAATCTCACTAATTGAGGTTGGTGTGGAAAATAGCAGCTCCCCCTTTAAAATTTGCAATGTTTGCATGTGTACAACCAACAGAAATGAAAATGGTAGGTGTAATTGTGAGACACATACCTCTGCATTCTAAAATATGTGCCAAAATGGACAATCTTGGTGTACACTGGAATATGTGTGTCTGCAGTAGTCCATACCTGTTGATGTCTAAGTGCGTCCCTGTAGTAACATTAGTGAATTTTATATGTTCTTTTTACAATTCCACATAACCCGTTCACTGCCACAGAGCACACATTCCCTCAGGCACTGGTATAGTTAGCTTTGGCAGGTAATAGAATCTCTGCCTGGGATACGGACTCAAGTGCTTGGCTCTGTGACAGAATCCTTTCAAAGGCAGGAGCTGGCACTGTGATCAAATAGATTCACACTGTTTAGATAGTTCCGTAAGTTATCAGAATAGAAAGGGACATTATTATCAAGAGATTAGACACTTACGTGGAGACAAAATGAACAGTTACAGAAAATGGTAGCAGGAGCTTCAGATGCATTCTTTTTTTTTCTTTTCTTTCTATTTCCCACGATTACCACTTTTTTTTTTTTTTTTTTTTATTACTCACATTGATGGCCACCTGCATTCATTGTGTCTTGGCACCTTTGCAGTGTGCAGGTGTTCATTTAGGTAAAACGCCTCCTTCTGACATCAACATGCCAAACTATTTAGTCATTCTACAGCATGTTCTGTGGTATCATAAAGAATCTCTTACCCCTTCTCCCCGTAATACTAATAGTCATTTTAATTTGAATTTCTCTTCAATACTCTGCTTCCTGTTAAATAAAATGAGCACTGAATCCTGGAACGGATTAAAACATTATTACACTGGGTAATTTAACTGAAATGTGCTGCCTTTTATAAAATAATCACATTATCTTCTATTTATTTTGTCTTTTGAATTTTTGGTGAAACTATGTTTTTATGATTTTGCTAATTCATGTAGAAATACAGAGAAAAATGATACCAATTGCTCTGTGTTCTTTATGGTTAAAATTTAAATGCATGAGGAACATTGGTAAAGTTAAAAGGACCATGCATACATGCACCCAAACACTCTGAAAAGACCACATGTTTGGCTTTGGCTGTGCGAAGGTTAGTTATGCGGTGGCTGGCCAGCTCTTAAAAAAAGTAATTCTTTTTTTTATCCTATCTACTTGGGGCTGGAGGGAGTCCCTGATCTGGAGCTGTCAAGGGGACGTTCGAGTGCATTTACCTAACAGTATCCTATTCTTGCCACTTGAGGGGATTAGCTGATTTCTAGAGAATATACATGTTTATTTAAACTGTGTATAATATTCTAAAAAGAGTAAATAAACGTTTAATTATTGTTAAAATTGAAAGCCTATAATAAAAAAAAAACACATGGTCTCACTAGTTGCTTTGTGTTTTTTTTTATTTTTATTGATGTTATATTCAACACACAACACATGACTTCCTTACCTAATCTGTACATTACTATTGGCCATAACTCACGTACTGTTTAACTGCCTATTTATCTCATGCATCCTGCCACACAGATGTGTGTGGGCTTTGCCAGACACATTGCATGTTTCACAACTTAATTAGAGTAAAGCTAGGTGTCTCCCCCTTTCTGACCTATGCATGTGGATGAATGCTTGTTTTTTTTTTATTTAGAAGGAGGAAGAATACAGTTAATAAGTGATTAAGAATAAGTTACCAGCTGTAACCTTGTTGCGTTGGCCTTTAACTTCAGAGTAACTGTGCCAGCTTCAGGAGACACACAAACAAATCGCTCATCTTCTCCGCACCAAGATTAGAATAGAAAATTAAAAATAAAACACCATCATCACACCCTGTTAAAAATAACGTTTCTTTTTTTATCTGTGGCATGGGTTTGCGTGAGCTACTGCGCCCAAACTGAGTGCTGTTGTAAATTCCAAAGTGATATAACTGTGTTGTACTTTGTACACTTTAAACCCAGCTGGCCATGAGCTCATAATTCGGGAATAGAAAGAAGGCTCTGCATTGTGCATACATATGCACTATAGCGCATGCCTTGTTTGAATAAAATAAATGATTTTTTTTTTTAAAGCATATGTCCAGAGATTCATTTATCTATATACCTATAAATATCTGTAAAGAAACCTTCTGTAAAGAAAGATTAGTATTTTTAAATTGCCGGTCTTGACACTGCAGATATTTCTAAACTACATTTCCCATGATGCTCTGCCAGCATTTAAGCCAGCTACACATCGTGGGAAACCCAGCTGATTTATAATTTATTTCAGGTAACTGTAGGCACAGAATTCTAAGGTGCCCCATGTCCTCCCTCCAAAAATGAAGGTAGCTAAGGTTGGTTTCATGAATTTATTACATCTAAAAGGAATCTAAAACATATATTTGTATTTGAAAACTGCACATGTGTATATATATGTTTATTCCTGCTAATATATGTATTGTGTTTGAAGATGTGAGCATAGTGTATGCAACTGGATAAATACATGCAGGGTTAAACATATTGTGTCCAGTTGTTAGGGTAAATGGAGTTTAAGGTGACAGGAGTTAACATTATACAGGAAGCTTAGTGTTTAGAGCAGGCTTCCCCAAACTCCAACCCTCCAGATGTTGCTGGACTGCAACTCCCATGATTCTATGAATAAAATAGATATGCTGAGAATCATGTGAGTTGTAGTTCAGCAACATCTGGAGGGCCAGAGTTTGGGGAAGCCTGGTTTAGAGCATTAAAAGCTCAAGTGTGGTTATATTTGTGGCATAAGGGTGATGTAGATTAATTTAGAAATAAACAAATATGTTTAAATGTCTATCTGTTCCTGTCCAAATATGAGATGATTAAATTGCGTATACGCAGAAGTAAGTTCACACTGACACATGCAGTTCAGGTTAAAAATAACTTCAGAAAATTTAATGGCATCTGGCAAAAAACAGGCTTGCAGGCCCTTATAAGAGCAGAATGACATCATCATTGAATATCAGATAATAACGAATAAACATCATTAATTGGATTAAATGTTAATGTTAATGTTAATGTTATTAATTGGCTCAGGGATTTGAGTGAATAGCTAGGTGTCCTCCCACCGGGAGGTGGTATTGTTCTGGACACGGGTGTGGACAGATGGCTCAAGCGCCATCTCTCCCAGCATGAGGCTTACTCGGTGGGAAGGGGGGCTTGAGCGTCATTTTGGGCAGTTAGTGATGTCAGACTCGTGGTCAGGTGCAAGGTTCTTTTATGAATAGAACATTTCATTAGGCCGGCGTTCTCATGGCCTTCAGATTATACTATGTTGCAAATTACAGGAGATTCAGCAATTCCAGGGTTAGTCATGTCTTTATAGAAAATACAGTCTCTATTCATTACACTAAATGCTGTTAGGAAATTCTGTCATGTAATGTGGACAAAATGGAGGGTCTGTCATGTAATGTGGGTTAAAATGGAGTTAGTACAATAATTCAATATAGGTTCAATAAAGATTTTCAATAATTCTACATCAGTCCCCCCTATGAAATGTTAGATTCTAAAAGATAAACTTTATTAGTTAGTATCAGAAGACATGTTAGCCCAAAGGCACAAAACCCTATGAAGTAACGGTTCTTAAAGTCTTCTTAGTTCTTCAGAGGGACATCATAAAATAGACAAGCTTACATTACCATATGGACCTGTGTTATCTGGAGTATAGACACAACAAGTCATGGTGACAGGTAAACGTTGTTGGTTGCAATAGATATAATAAATGCAAATCAAAATATTATTATTAGCAGTGACGGTTGGGAAAATGGACTCAAACTTTTCTATAACTGCAAAATCATCTGGTACCCCCCCTTGGCACACCTATGGCATCAATATATATATATATATATATATATATGTGTCAAACTTTCCCTTTAGAGGGGTGCTCCTCTTTATGTTCTGAAGCATGAATGTGGTGTGTCAAGAGTACCTTGTCATGTATTATGTATATGGACATAATAACCTTGGCTAGGGCACATTTGCTTATGCATCGTAGTATTAAACCTGTCCCACACTACATCAGTGTAGGTGGACTCGGATCATTTAGTCAATATTAATATCACCACAAACTCAGGATGGGCAAATAATCCTGAGGAAGCTTGACGTTTGGATCTCTTTAGCTTCACGAGGTCTCCTTTTGGGGTCCTCGGCTTTCCATCGATGGCAGGTGGTCAGGCATTATTATGGCCATCAACCACCTACTTGTTGATATCTTTTTGTTTTCTAACAAGTCATTTTTCCTTTAGAGTCAAAAGTTTGTCAAAATCAACAAATGTTACTTCCCATGTTGCAGAGAGAGTCTTGAATCTGGAACAGTGAATCCACTGAGTGATATCTGCAACTTTCACAATGCACTATTGGGTATATGGTCTTGGTTATCACATTGATGATCGGCTAGGCTTCTGGCCATCCTGACAAAATGTCTATTATAACTAGTGCATATTTGACCCTGCAGCTCTTTGGCACCTGGATATAGTCACTTGGATTCTTGAAAGGAATAGTGAGAGTTAGCTAGGTGCTTAGGATTCTCCTCCTCTTCTGCCTGAGCTGTCCTTGGCACAAATAACACAGGATCGGCAGTAACTGATGATTAGAGGAGTAATTCTAGGTGCTTTAGAGTATTTAGAGATCAAAGAGTTCATGAGGGTCTTGGATAGGTATAAAGTTCCATGGGCCCACTGCCCAGTACATGTTTTTGGGTAAACAGAGCTTGAGAGTGTTGGAGTACAGCCCGTCTTCAAGGGTTGCCCCTTTCTGTTTTTCCAGCTTTGTATTTCTTCAGGGTCAGCAGCTGCTTGTCATTCTTTCAGAAGCTTGAGATCTGTGGGTAGGATCTACATGGTGAGTATAGAAGTTTCTTCAGCGGACACCCTTCTGTCCACTTCCCTTGGTGCACTTGTGGCTTGGTTGGCAGCTTTTGGTCAGCTGAGTGGTGCTTCTTATCTTCCAGATTGATCCAAAATAATGTGCTGCACCCAGGGCATATCTTGAGTCAGTGTAGGTATTGGCATGTCTTCCTTCAGGCATTTTGTATGCCACTGAGAAGGCTGTCAATTCAGCATCTTGAGCAGATGTGGGTGAGGAAAGTGAAGATGCTTGACGTACCTGATCTTCTGTAGCAACAGCAAATCCAGTATGGTACCTTTCCTCTTTATCCGCAAACAGAGTGGAGTCAGGATCTGGTAAAGCTACTGCATGCTCTGTTGAAAGGTGTCTTGTTTCTTCTTTCATCTGTTCAAAGCAACCATGAGGAGCAGTAGAAGAGGTTTCCTCACCTATTTCTGTGTGAGATTGGGGGGTATTTATCTTTCTATTTACAGTTCTCTTGCCGACCCCCCTCTGTAGAGAGTTGTAAATTGATTGTTAGTGTCTCATGTTTTTTTTTTTTTCTAATGAGTCAGGTTCCTTTCATGAGATTTCTGGGGACTTAGTGAAGAAAACATGAGGGACAGCCACCTCCCAGTGATGATACAGGTGTCTTACTTCCATGGGAATCTGGGTCAGGACCGCACTATTTCCTTGAGAGTCCCCAAAACAGGTCTTTCATGATGAAGTGCACCTCCACCAGCACTATTTCCTTGAGAGTCCCCAAAACAGGTCTTTCATGATGAAGTGCACCTCCACCAGTCTGAATAATTGTGGTATTCCCCCCTGGGAAGTGGCGGAAGAGTGGCCAGAGCAACTTTTCTTCAAAATATAATGTTGTCAGGTAGAGGCAGAGTTGTCTATGAGCGGAGGAAATTGGTAATGAATAAGAAGGGAGGAAGCATATAAAGGATATAGATATGGTAGTGGGGAGATGGAGGAGTGAGTAGTGGATAGAGCGAGAGGGGAAGAAGGTGGAGTAGGAAGGACAGGGGAAGTAGGAAGAGGAGAAGGTGGAGTAGGAGGAGGAGAAGGTGGAGTAGAGGGAGGAGTAGAAAGAGGAGGGAGGAGTAAGAGCAGGAAGAAGGAGTAGGAGGAAGAGAAGGTGGAGTAGAGGGAGGAGTAGGAGGAGGAGAAGGAGGAATAGAGGAGAAATAGGAGGAGAGAGGAGAAGGTGGAGTAGAAGGAGAAAGTGGAGTAGAGGGAGGAGTAGGAGGAGGAGAAGGAGGAATAGAGGAGAAGTAGGAGGAGAGAGGCGAAGGTGGAGTAGAGGAGGAGGAGAAGGAGAAAGTGGAGTAGAGGGAGGAGTAGAAAGAGGAAGAAGGAGTAAGAGGAGGAGAAGGTGGAGTAGAGGGAGGAGTAGGAGGAGGAATAGAGGAGAAGTAGGAGGAGAGAGGAGAAGGTGGAGTAGAGGGAGGAGTAGGAGGAGAAAGTGGAGTAGAGGGAGGAGTAGGAAGAGGAGGGAGGAGTAAGAGCAGGAGGAAGGAGTAGGAGGAGTAGAGGAGAAGTAGGAGGAAAGAGGAGAAGGTGGAGTAGAGGGAGGAGTAGGAGGAGGAGTAGAGGAGAAGTAGGAGGAGAGAGGAGAAGGTGGAGTAGAGGGAGGAGTAGGAGGAGAAAGTGGGGGGAGGGATCGGTGGAAGGAGTAAGCGGGGGTGGGCAGGTAAGGGAGCAGACAGGTGATGTAGCAATGGAGGATACATCAGAAATCAAGACTAGGTAGAAATGCAATGGAGGCTGCAAATAGCCCATGTACAACAACTATTAACTGGCCCTATGCTTTCCCTAGAGAAAAATAATAAAAGGCTAACATGCTCATCTTGTCTGCACAGGCCTCGAACGTTTCACTCCGTGGGTGCCCCGTGTGGTGTAATCACCAAATTAATATAAATATTACACAAGGTTCGTCTACATTAAAAGGTATTTATTTAGAAGACAACAACACAATATTATAAATGTATCACAAACACACAGCCCAGACCCACGGAGCAACAACCCTTTTAAATCTATCTATCTATATAGTAATTCCCTTCCCCACACGTTTGATCTCACCCACGGTTAGGCCTTCACATCTAGTAATGGCTCACTGCTGCAAGTCCAACATCACATCCACCAAGGAAGAAAAGGAAGCAACAGAGTATAACATGGTTCACCAAGATAGCACATGGCATCTGCTCAGTAGCACAGCCAAGAAGGAACAGAGAGAAATGAAGATAGAGAGGAGTGGCTATCTCTCTCCTGACTTGTAAAGGTATTGAATTACCTACTTAACATATCAAAGGGTAAAGCTTATCCCCCTGTAAGAAAGATCTACATGAACTTGATCACATGACCCCTGGTCACCATGTTAGTTTGATGACAGAATGTCACCACATTCCCTCACTTTTTCTTCTCTTATGTTGAGCACATTTAAAAATAATATTTCCCTCTTATCTATCTAAACTATGAGATCTGAAGTAGGAAAGGGGAGCACAGGAATTAGTGTGAGTGAGATGAGTAAGGTAAAAGAAAACAGTCAAATAGGGGTTGCATCACCCCACATTCCCCCACTTTTCTTCATCTATGTTGCTCCGTTATCTAGTTATCCCTCTAGTACAAGAGAACCTAGTGGGAGCAAAAACCTGATATACAGGAGAAATTCAACCCACCGTCCCTCCGGAATAGTTCCCTCAGCGACATAAGTTCTCCTGTACTTTCCTATGGCTGTCAATTCACATTTTATACAAATTTGTCAAAAAAACAAAACAAAACAAAAAAAAGAAATTTAGGTCAATGTGTGTGTGTGTGTGTGTTAAATATGTATGTATGTGCAATGTACTAGTGGCAGAGTTTGTAGAGTGTGTAGGACTGGATGTGATATTTGCGGAATTCCATATTCTTAATCCAGTTCCGACTCCTCCCAGAAGGGCTGCAAATATGTCCAGTTTTTCCTGACTCCCTGCTTTGCCTAAACCACTGCCGCCGTTGTTCCGGACACCTTGGAAGAATAGAAGGATTATTAAAATGTAGACTAATCTTTTTAAACTGACTCCCTTATTTGGAGTATCTTCTGCCCGCATTGCCTGTCTCCCATCCCTACTGTGATACAGCTTATACTTATCCATCCTGTAACAAGGATCCACCACAATCTTCTGTTGACACACATCATCATCCTAATGCAGCTTTGCCTTGCTCTGTGGGAACACTAGATCTCATCATTAGAAATGTATAGCTATATGGGAGACTGGAAAACTCAGAGAAAGAATCAAAACAAAAGAAAAACAAACATACATACAGATGTAGAGAGATACAAAAATTATGAGAGTTATTGATTGCTGGTACCCCCCAATTGAACAATCTTTTCCTCCTCTCTCATCTGTTCCCTCAGTGCTTTCACATCTGCCTCCAATCTTTCAGTCTGTCTCTTTAGGTCCCAGTAGTCTCTATTCCCTTCTTTATTCCTCCAATTATCCCAGTCCCGTCTATTGGTCTGATGCTCATCCCATCTATGGTTCCTTCTCCAATTATTCTCCCAATAACTGTTCCTGTTGTTTCTCCGTTTTTCTCCCCAATTGTGATTATCTGTCCTTTTTAGCCTCTCCCAGGTATTTTTATTATTCCAATTATTATTGATTACCTTAGGCCCCTCCCACCATTCTTCTAAGTTAAGACCTCCTTTTTTCGCTCTATTTGCTCCCCTCATAAACCAATGTGTAAAGGTGTTAAAGTCGTCAGTTGGCATACTTTCTATTTCTCCAATTCTCTCCCATTACATTACTTCCATTAGCACTGTCCCTATTCCTATGGTCCCTCTGTGGATCTCTCCATCTTTTGTCAAAGTCCTGTTTTGGTCTCCAGTTCTCATTATCCCTCTTGTTCTGGGGTACATCCCACCTCTGGCTTCTCCATTTACCATTTATATCTCTACCAGAGTCAACCTTGAATGTTCTTATGGCTGAAACAGAGAAGGCCTGTTCTGAGGAAGGATGCTTGATCCACCAATTGTCAGCTCTAGTTAGTAATGTTGGATCAAAAAGCCTCACAAATTCTTGACACTCCCAGGGAAGGGCTTCCATTACTTTAGCAATGTGTTCTGGTGAGCCCAAGACCAGAGGCTGCTGAGGTTGGCGTAGCGTATACCAGAACAATATCCTTTGAGCTACCTCTCTAGGACCATCTGCTGGCCTCATCGTAATATTCGCAATTTCTTTCTCAATGCTGAGTAAATAGAAATTTGTTGCAGCAATTCTTCCTGCCTGATCAGACACACTGTTATTAAATCCAAATAGTCTGCTAGCCAAAGGACCCATAGCATATTCTAACAGTTCTGTCATTAAAATGGAGGCCTGATGCCTAATCTGGTATATTAAAATGGAGGCCTGAACTAGACTCCAAACACAATCAGCCCTGGATTTCCCATGCAGAGGATAATTAAACAAAGTACTTTTTTTTTTTTCCTCCCTCCCCAAAAAGTAAATCTGACTATCTATTAATGTGTTATTACCTCATAAATAACCTTTTGTAGAAGTCTCGTCTACATTAAAAGGTATTTATTTAGAAGGCAACACACAATACTATAACACACAGCCCAGACCCACGGAGCAACAACCCTTTTAAATCTATCTATCTATATAGTAATCCCCTTCCCCACACGTTTGATCTCACCCACGGTTAGGCCTTCACCATCTAGTAATGGCTCACTGCTGCAAGTTCAACATCACATCCACCAAGGAAGAAAAGGAAGCAACAGAGTATAACATGGTTCACCAAGATAGCACATGGCGTCTGCACATCTGCTCAGTAGAACAGCCAAGAAGGAACAGCGAGAAATGAAGATAGAGAGGAGTGGCTATCTCTCTCCTGACTTGTAAAGGTATTGAATTACCTACTTAACATATCAAAGGGTAAAGCTTATCCCCCTGTAAGAAAGATCTACATGAACTTGATCACATGACCCCTGGTCACCATGTTAGTTTGATGACAGAATGTCACCACACCCCGCAGTGGCTAGCCCACCACTTCTCCCACACCAGACTTGTGCCTGTGGAGACAGACGCTATCCCTGACTCTCGTTCTTTATTTTATTAATTTATATCTAACATCTCAAAATGTAATTCCTACTTATATCACAAATATACATTATCACAATTTTATGTCTCGCAAATGGGATAAAATTTATTCTACTCCTTCACTGATAATGTATTTTTAAAACATACAAAATAGACAAATAACATTGTCTTCTGCAAAATAAATGAAAAAGATAATGGAGATTTTGTTAAGCTTATAAATAGCTATACATTAATTCACATTTCTTGTTTTCCAGTTTCTGGCTGTTAATGACAATGTACAATGTAATAGAGCAGCAGGAAATGCTAGCAGAGTGCTTGGTTGCATAGGGAGAGGTATTAGCAGTAGGAAGAGGGAAATGCTCATGCCATTGTACAGAACACTGGTGAGACCTCACTTAGAGTACTGGATACAGTACTGGAGACCATATCTTCAGAAGGATATGGATACCTTAGAGAGAGTTCAAAGAAGGGCTACTAAACTGGTTCATGGATTGCAGGATAAAATTCACCAGGAAAGGTTAAAGGATCTTAACAGGTATAGCTTGGTGAAAAGACGAGACAGGGGAAATATGATAAAAGCATTTTAAATACATAAAGGGAAACAACACAGTAAAAGTGGAGACTATATTTAAAAGAAGGAAAACTACCATAACAAGAGGACATAGTCTCAAAAATAGAGGGACAAAGGTTTAAAAATAATATCAGGAAGTATTACATTACTGAGAGGGTAGTGGATGCATGGAATAGCCTTCCAACTGTAGTGGTAGAGGTTAACTCAGTAGAAGTGTTTAAGCATGCGTGGGATAGGCATAAGGCTAAGCACTTGCTGCTAGTAACAGATCTAGAATCAATACACTATAATGCCCAAAGTCTCAATTCCTATGCATATGCAATAATAAAATATCTGGGCTTACAACACAAATTATGTTAGTCAGTCTTTAAACTTGGAGGCAAATACTATCCAATAAAGACAGATTAGAACACACTTCCACCTTATCCATTTGTTAATAGTTATGCTTATAATGTTAACTGGTTCCTTTTCAATTAGATCAAGACATTTTTTTTTTATTTTTTTTTAGACCAATCCTTAATTGTATCACCATTTGTTCAAGAAATCTTTGTTTATTAGAAACTTCTTTTAGTAAATGTTCTTTAAGATAACTCCTCTTCCAGCATGTTATCAATTTTTTTTACACAAAGTTAAAACACACTTGTTACTTACACGTGAATCGATACATATATATATTCTATCTACATATTAACCATCACTTGTCACAGACACTTTCCTGATATAGGGAAACTAATAGCAGGATTATTTTAGTAATTGTAACTTTTTTGTTCATAATATGTGGGAATTAAGGAAGACAGCATGTCTTAGGATAGGATGAGCGTGGTAGGAGTAGATCTCGTCAGCCATGGATGGCCAGAATTGACATCACTAAGGGCAGAGTGAGGGCACTTAAGGACAACCTTCTTTTGTTCTAGGGGCCATTTTCTTTTAGGGCATTTCAGCTTTACACTTAGCCCGGTTATAGTTATAGCCTAATAAAATAAATCAGAGAAGCAACATCCTGTTCGGCAAAATGAAATACCAAACTGTGGACAGACTTGACGGACCAAACAAGACAAATGAAAACACCATACATTTAACAGCCCGTGAAGCTTTGAAATAACATGGTGCAAAAACAAACTCACGGGATGCAACCAACCTCCCCCATCACCCACCAGCCATCAATCACTCAACACGTCCAAATACATACACATACAACTCCACGGAAGAAACAAATCCGAACCCGCAAGCACGCAACCCCCCCCCGAACCTCCGCACACGGAGACCAGAAGCAGGAGGGAGAGAGAGCAAGCATGCCCGCCCCCCCTCCCCCTCCGGCCAGAAGCCAGAGAGAGAGAGAGAAGGAGGGGGGGGGAAGGGGAAGAGTGAGACAGGCAAGAGAATTTACAGGCATACGGTTTAACCATGTCACTGCTGGAAGGACAGTAACAAAACAGAAGGATAGTTGCATTACAATTATTGCAAAAGCAAAGAGACACAAAAACACAACATTTAGTAATACTCTCAGTGAAACTCAATACAAAACTCCCACCCTCTACCAGGGTAATGGCTAACACAAAATACAAAACAATTATTATGATATACATACATTCTTAACCCTTTGTGATCTAGTTCTTCCTCAACCCAACCTTCCTGCTGAATAGCTCTTGCTACTCTGTACCAGGCTTCTGCTTGTATGAAGCAAATCATTATCTGTAAGCTTGCTTTCTTCTCTGTTAACAATCTGCGCCAGCTCTCTGGTTGCAATCTACCACATGAAGGCACAGCAATCTTACACACCTTAGCAATCTCTATCTTCAACTAGATCACACGCGCTAGCCAGCCCTTTATTGGGCTTTTCTAATCCCTGTTCCATTCCCCCTATAAAAGGCGTCCCAGGTATAGAGGAAAAAGGTTTTAAACAGAGTGTCTACAATGGTCGGCTGCCACCTGAAAGGGTGGGTCCCTCCAAGTGCATCTTCCCAAAACGCAGACTAGTCACTAATTCCGTGTACCCGAGGTGGTAGCCACGGATTGGAGCGGGGTGAGAAGTGTGTGACCAATCACTTCTCTCACAAGAGAAATAGGAGAGGATAGTGTATATAACACAGGAAGTATAGAAAAGGTAAAAAGTAAAGTGGAATTTTAGAGACAGACACAGGAGTTTGAATGACTCCCAATTTAAACAAAAACAACAATACAATTGAAATACAGTGCATGCATCACAGTTCAAATAAAATCAACAGTAATCCCTTTCCTTTACTCGTGTGACCAAAGTCACCTCCCTCAACCTCGTAGTGTCCCCGCTCGGAGGACAACTTTCGTAAGTTTCACTACCAGCGGCCAAGGATAACGACTGACACCGGCCCGAAATCCATATGCCTCCCTCGTTACAGCAGTCCACTAAGTGTGGCCACTTCTATCCTCACCCCCGTAGCGCCCCTATGAACCCACTCATAAGTCTCACTACCCCGTGGTGATGGAGACAGCAATGCCTGCCCGAATCCACGCACCACAAATAACAATTGGAATGCCACCAGCCTCAGCGCTCGAAGCTGGAGGGTACCACCTCTCTGCAAGCAGAGTTATGTGCACAATGAGGCTAGCTAGGCAATCAAAGTGACACCAGAAGGACCCCCAGGAAGCTATGAGTCTACACAACCTCCACAGATCCAACACCCTCTTTTTCCTTACAGCCACAGCCACAAGGCTCCTAAAAGAGGTAAACAGGCAAAGAAGACCCTCAGGAAAACTTCCACAGGTCCACCCCCCTTTTTCCCTACAGCCACAGCCACGTGGCTCCTAAAATGAGTAAACAGGCAACAGAGGACCCCAGGCACACACCCCCAGGTCCACCCCCCTTTATCCCAAAAGGGGTAAACAGACAAACAGAGGACCCCCAGGCAAACTACCACAGGTCCACCCCCCTTTATCCCAAAAGGGGTACACAGATAAACACTCTACCCGGGCACTTAAGCTAAAACAGGCCAATACAAACACACCCAGGCAACAGATAGACTAAATGCAGGTAAAAAGTATTAACAAATAAGGTATAGGCTCTCTGGGCAAGATATTACCTGTCTTTGATGTCCTCTTGGCAGCAGTCACAGACACTTGAATAGATAAATCTCAAAGGGGAAAGAAACATACCGGGCTGCTGCAGTCAGTCTCCACCGTGTATTTAGAGGTGATCAATCTCCATCTTTCCCCTGGGATTCACCTACCCAGGTCTTCTTGGACTGCTGCCAGATTGGTCATAACCCAAGCCCCACGTTGGGCGCCAAATTGATGTAGATTAATTTAGAAATAAACAAATATGTTTAAATGTCTATCTGTTCCTGTCCAAATATGAGATGATTAAATTGCGTATACGCAGAAGTAAGTTCACACTGACACATGCAGTTCAGGTTAAAAATAACCAGAAAATTTAATGGCATCTGGCAAAAGACAGGCTTGCAGGCCCTTATAAGAGCAGAATGACATCATCATTGAATATCAGATAATAACGAATGAACATCATTAATTGGATTAAATGTTAAGGGGCTATGTCAATGTCCACCCATCAATATTATTAATTGGCTCAGGGATTTGAGTGACTAGCTAGGTGTCCTCCCACCGGGAGGTGGTATTGTTCTGGACACGGGTGTGGACAGATGGCTCAAGCGCCATCTCTCCCAGCATGAGGCTTACTCGGTGGGAAGGGGGGCTTGAGCGTCATTTTGGGCAGTTAGTGATGTCAGACTCGTGGTCAGGTGCAAGGTTCTTTTATGAATAGAACATTTCATTAGGCCGGCGTTCTCATGGCCTTCAGATTATACTATGTTGCAAATTACAGGAGATTCAGCTATTCCGGGGTTAGTCATGTCTTTATAGAAAATACAGTCTCTATTCATTACACTAAATGCTGTTAGGAAATTCTGTCATGTAATGTGGACAAAATGGAGGGTCTGTCATGTAATGTGGGTTAAAATGGAGTTAGTACAATAATTCAATACAGGTTCAATAAAGATTTTCAATAATTCTACATCAAGGGGTGTTAAGAATTATTGAATTTATGGCTAAAATTGGGTAAAATGTATTTAGTTTTTTGGCTATTGGGGGTGTTCAGTTTTTGAGAGGATTTAAACCTAAGGCTAAAGTAAAGGTTTTTTTAAGGTTTAGGCTTTAAAGGACCACTCTAGGCACCCAGACCACTTCAGCTTAATGAAGTGGTCTGGGTGCCAGGTCCAGCTAGGGTTAACCCATTTTTTCATAAACATAGCAGTTTCAGAGAAACTGCTATGTTTATGAATGGGTTAAGCCTTCCCCCTATGTCCTCTAGTGGCTGTCTCATTGACAGCCGCTAGAGGCGCTTGCGTGATTCTCACTGTGAAAATCACAGTGAGAGCACGCAAGCGTCCATAGGAAAGCATTATGAATGCTTTCCTATGTGACCGGCTGAATGCGCGCGCAGCTCTTGCCGCGCGTGCGCATTCAGCCGACGGGGAGGAGAAGAGGCGGATCGGAGGAGGAGAGCAGGAGGAGATCTCTCCGCCCAGCGCTGGAAAAAGGTAAGATTTAACCCCTTTTCCCCTTTCCAGAGCCGGGCGGGAGGGGGTCCCTGAGGGTGGGGGCACACTCAGGGCACTCTAGTGCCAGGAAAACTAATATGTTTTCCTGGCACTAGAGTGGTCCTTTAAGGGCTTATGTTAGGAACTAAGGTTTGCTAGGATTTGAGGGGGTTAAAAATAAGGTTATGAAAAAGGGCTGTTTAGGGCATGTGGAGTTTAAAAGGTTATTTGAAAAGTAATCACCTTCCCATGATTGATAGCAGAAGTGCCATAGCTGTTATACAGTGTGCATCACTCAGAGCTGTCCCTCCTTCTTCTGCAAGCCATTTCCTGTGGTAGAGGCTGTGGGAGGTGATCCACTTCCTGTCCAGCCTCACACACAGACCCTGGAGCAGCTGGGACAACTCTGAGGTTAAACTCTCTGCAACTGTTCTACAAACTCAGCGCTGGAAAAAAAGTGAGCAATTCCAGGACATTCAGGTCCAGGACATTCATAACATAAACACCCCAAAATACACACTTAACAATGTAGTACCCCCTCAAGTCCGATATCCCCAGATAGCTTGGGTCTGAGCGCCCAACATATCTGAAATGCACCCAGATCCCACGAACACAGCCAAAAGGCCACCGGGGTATAGTTTAGACTGACCAACCGCGTGGGGTCTGCCCAAAAGAGTTCCAAGAGTTTAGGCTGAGTGGTCGGTCTCTTTAGGAAGTACGAAATACACAAAAATAACAAATGGAACAGTTTGTGCATACATTAGTCGTGTGCCCCTCATTCGGGAGTTTATTCCTAACGGACGCCGCTCTTCTTAGTCGAATGGGAGCGAACATCCATGGAAGTGGAAGTCCCAGCGGTGTTAGCGCCGTCGAGTGCCCAATAATAGTTCCATGCACTCGACGACCAAACACCGCTGCAGGTGTTCGTGAAAACAAGATGGCCACCACCTCATGTTCGTCCATGCGAACGGCGCCCCCCCAGCTGACCGTTTAGAGTGTTGTTAATTGCGGTTTGGGAATGCGTGAAAAAAGTTAAGTGAGTCAATGAGCAGCACACAACTGTTCTAGGTGGTCTGATTGTTTGGTACTTAATTCGATATACAAACCAAATGGGGCAATCCGTTCGGTGATGTTCGTATACTGTACCATTTAATATAACACACAAATTTATGGACAGGGCGATCTGTCACAAGCTCCTTAAAATACCTCTGTCAAGATTAGCTGACAGCTCTTATTCTCAAGATACCATTTTCAGGTCCAATTCTAGTTCTTGTTAATGCTATAGGGTTATTCGCTAAAGCATGAATTGTTGGTAGGTCAAAGTGAATTCAAAGTGAGTTTTGAATTTCACAAATTGTGCTGGGAATGACAGATGCATTTTAACACAGGCCTATAGATCAACACTTATTGCACTGCAGGTCAAGCTGTTACAGAAAACATTTGGACAGGTTTTGTAGTATTCTGAGCCAATTGTCTATATTACTGGAGATTACTAATGCTTCCATGTCAATAAAGCAAGGGAAACAGTGTATTAATCACTGGGATTCTGGCAGGTTTTACAGAGTTATTCATTGTCAGGAATTCAAAAGGAATTCAAACTGAATTTAAAATTTGAGACCAAAATAGCTATACTGGAAGCCCGGCTGACTTGAAGAATGTTTAGTTTAATTCAGCTGCTTTGGACCTAAATTTAAAATCCACTTTATATTCACCTGTTCACCTAAATTACGTAAACTACAAAATCAACAACTGTGTATCAGATAAAATTCAAATAGCACACGGACAGCAGTCTGTTCTTTTAAATATCTAGGTATGTTGCTAGACCCCAATCTATCCTTTGGCCTTCACATTGTAAGAATCTCTAGAAAACTTTACCCAAAACTATGTGCCCTGTACAGAAACAAATCCTGCCTAAACCCTACAGAAATGAAACAGCTAGTGCAACAAATGCTAATGCCGGTCATTGGTTATAGGGATGTAGTGTATGCACCTGCACCGCAAACCCACCTTAATACATGTAATATGTTCTATAATTCATTCTGCCGCTTTGTACTAGAATGTAATTACTTTACCCACCACTGTCACATGTTAAAAGAGCTAAACTGGCTGTCACTGGAATCCCGACGCACTCTTCATCTTTCCAGCCTTGTGCATAAGAGCATTTCTGGGAAGCTCCCACTCTACCTGAGTAGAATGCTCTCCCCAGATGTTCCCACCTCCTATAACCTCCAATCCAGTACTAGCACAATATTTACCACAATACAAAAATAAAGAGGCTCGATCCTCATTTTCCTACAGAGCACCGCAATTATGCAATAACCTCAGGGACACAGTCAAATCTTCATTCAATCTAAAATATTTTAAGAGATCTATGGCAATATACCTCAGCACAGAATGCACCTGTCATGGTTGAATATATTTATTACCTGTTATGTATTAAATGTATATATGTGTGTGTATATGTATATATTGTTTGTATATTGTATCTTTGTAATATTGTATCCTATTGTAACAATGCAGTGTTTTGTGGACCCAGGACATGCTTGAAAATGAGAGAAATCTCAATGTATCCATCCTGGTAAAATATTTTATAAATAAATAAATATTCATAGTAGGCATGGATGTCTAATGGGTTAAAAAGAACAGATGGTACTTTGCTATGCTGAACCATGAGAAGCCTGGAATGTGTTAATTGAGGTTCTTGCCCTTATATGGTCAGAGTTATATTCAAAAGGTCTAGAATATTGAATAGTGAACAAAAGACCATGAGGTTCTTCTTCTTGTCCGGCTGTTCTCTAACTATGTAGAGTCTAACTCTATAGAGAAAAAGGTGACTGAAGGATTAGACAAAAGTCCAATCCTAAAGACACAGAAATAGGACTAGATGGGCAACAAAATGGGCATAACCCAAAGCGATAAATGAAAAGAAAATCCCCAAAAGTTAAAGGTTGCTGGAGAGGAGAAAGAATCCGACCTCCAACCCACGTTAACCAGAGGTGTGCCCATACAACATAGTATATGGCTCAATGTGCCATGGTAAACCATAGAAAAAGTATATATGAATAAAACAAAAAAACTTTAATAAATCGTTACATAAAGGTAAACAGACAAGAATAAAAACTGTAAAATACAGTGCTATCCTCTGAGGGTCTAGGTTGTAGATGGGGTCTAGATGCTATTATGCAGATTATTGCAGGAGAGCTTTGAGCAACTTTCTAGTGTAGAAATAATAATAGTAATACGGATAGTATAGGGATAAACCCGATTTTCAGGTAGAGAGTTGCTCCTCAAGGTAGTGGAGACAGAGACAGTACGGGATATCTACTAATAGGTAGAGTGCAACTTACAAGAACAGGTGCTGCCAGTAGTGGGGGCAACCCTGAAATAATATATGAGACACGAAGTATATGTCTCAAAGTTGAATGCGCCTATAGGGGCCTCTAAATCTAAGCTGTATCCTTAAACATGCTATCCCACACGCAGTCGGGTCAGATATAGAAGGCAACCCTAGATTAATACTATGTTAATATATCAGTTAACTTTTAATCTAGAGTGCATACAGTCTAACACCTGAAAAGCATATACTTGTGGCCACAGTGGCAATAGTAGACCAACTAACTGGTAGGTATAGTAGATGACAAAACCGTATAGGATGGTCAGGCAAAGGCGACAACTCAAAAATATATACATATGCAAGGTTTAAATTAAATTAAATCAAATTAAACTCTTGGTAAAGGAGTGTCAAGTTCCTTATACCTGTCCGAAGGTTATAAACAGTCAGCTACTCATGCCCTAAAGACCGCCTTGGTACAGAGTGGCTAGTATGGGCAAACAGTTAGTGATACCTAGAAAGCCACCTTTGTAGTAAGTGGCTCTAAAGTGAGAGTTAAATAAGGTTAGCTTAGAAATAGATAGAGGTTCACCTTAGGTAAACAGGCTAGTAGAATCCCTAAATCTCCTGTCTCATAACTCCCCTGACTATAGATACAACTGCTTGTAAATCGATCATGCCAAATAAGGACTGACTAGACAGTCCATCATATACCCCAAACCCATGAGAGGAAAAAAACCCAAAACGTGGAACAAAAAACTAAATAAATGAGGTAAAAACGGCTAACTAAGAGCCTAAAAGTGGCATCATGAATTAGTACAGCCTAAAGTCTGGCGTCCTTGCTGACGCGCGTTTCGGCGCTATGTGGCGCCTTTATCAAAAGCAAAGGCATACCTGGACCCTGCCGGACTTTAAACGGGCTAGTCACACCTCTCCCACGTCATGCGGCCAATCATAGGCCGCCACGGAGCAGAGAGGGGAGGAGCTAACGTCCGATCTGATCTCATAGGATAGTGAGTCCGGGAAGGGCATTTAACAGCGAGCAAGATCGCTGCATACAGCGGTGACTCACATTAACCCCTCAGTGTCCCTGTCCGATCACATTAACCCCTGATGTCCCAGGGTGTTCAGAACGTGAAAATGGAAATAGCATCAGACTGAACCAGTCTGTGCTATGTAGGAACGCTGAACAGAGTCTCTTAACCTTAAATGGGTCTAGGAGAGGGGGACAGTGGGGTGTATAGAGTGCCCCCTGAAAACGAATTACTGTACTGAGGGGGGGAGGGG
Source organism: Pelobates fuscus (assembly GCF_036172605.1). Lineage (NCBI taxonomy): Eukaryota > Metazoa > Chordata > Amphibia > Anura > Pelobatidae > Pelobates > Pelobates fuscus. Next base: position 57,887,916 of record NC_086318.1, read on the forward strand.
GGGGGGAGCCAGCTACTGTATTTATTAAAGAATTAAAGGTGTATATATTAACAAATATGGGCAATGAGCTGTAAACACCTACCAAGGTATATAATGCATTAGATGGCAGAAGATTGTTGGAGAGAGTTTGTCCACAATGTTATAATAATGCTCTCTACTAAATAAGGCAAATTATTCTATTGAGTATTTACACGTATGTTTGCCATCTCAATCCGCTATTTACAAATATTTACAGAGATAAATTTAGGTGAAAGTAGATCACCATTTCGGAAACCAGTACCAGCAAGGTACAGGTAATATTGCAAAAAAACCTAGGAATTGTACCAAGAAAAAATAATAATAAATAAATATAAAGGAATATTTACAATGATATTTAGTGACAATAATTCAACACTTCCAGAATTGTTGCCAAAAGTACAGAGAGATTATTATCGGAGGAGTTCTACGTATAGTATACATTGTTAGAGAAAGGGGGAAAAGGAGAACCCTTCATTTAGGCCTTGAGGGCTTAGAGTCTTAAGTTGGTAGATCCAGAAGCATTCCCTCTGTCTAAGAAATTTATCATAATTTCCTCGTCTGGGGTTTCTTTTGACTAATTCCAGACCGCAGAAACGTAGCCCTTTTGGGTTACTATTGGGGTGTTCGCGGATATGTCTCGAGATGGGGGTATCAGTCAAGTTCTTACATGATCTGATATGCTCCTGGATCCGTTTCTTAAAAGGGCGGAATGTCTTGCCCACGTATTTCATATTGCACTCACAGGTTAGGAGGTACACGATGCCTGCTGTATTACAATTGAAGAAGGAGGTTATATTAAACTCCATCTTTTCTAGACTGTCTTTTACTTTCTTAGAGTCTTTTTTTATAAATTTGCAGGAAATGCATCTTCCGCAGCCGAAAGTCCCCACTAAGGGGGTTTGGAGCCATGTTTTCGGAGGTAGTACAGTTTTCAAATGACTTGGGGCCAAGAGATCTCGTAGGTTCTTACCTCTGCGAGCAGTGATGGTAACATTCGGTGCTAGTACCTCCTGAAGATGTACATCGCTTGTTAGCAAAGGCCAGAAGCGGCCAAGGGAATTTTTGATATTGTCCCACCCTGCGTCAAAGGTGGCAATCAAACGTATCGTCCCCTTGGGATCCTCAGATGGTTTTTGGATGTTATCACGAATCAAATTCTCTCGGTCTGAATCCAGGGCTCTCTTATATGCTCGTTTAAGGCATCTATTGGGATATCCTTTTGCCCTGAAATGTTCCCTTAGGGTTCTTGCCTTAATCTTAAATTCCTCGATCGTACTACAGTTGCGTCTGATCCTGAGGTACTGTCCAGTGGGAATACCTCTTTTCAGTGATGTTGGGTGGAAACTGTCCCATCTCAGGAGATTGTTGGACGCAGATGGTTTGCGATAGAGGGTAGTGTCTATCCTATTGCCAGACGTAATGGAGATTGTAAGGTCTAGGAAGTTTAGGCTAGAGCCCCCAAACTCGTTTGTAAAACGTAAATTTTCCCCATTTATATTGAGAATCTGAACAAACTCATCAAAGTCCTCAGAACTACCCAACCACACAATTAGGACATCATCTATATAGCGACGCCACAGGTAAATCAAGGGGAGATATTGGGAGATCCCAGTGTGTTGGGATAGATGTTCCTCCCACCAGCCTAAGTGGAGGTTGGCATACGATGGGGCACAAGCTGTCCCCATCGCAGTTCCCCTAATTTGGTGGTAAAATTTGTTCTTAAACGTGAAATAATTGTGTGTGAGTATGAACTCAAGTAGTTCGAGGCAGAAGGTGGTGTGTGAGCTTGCGGAGACACTTCTTTGTCCTAAGAAGTGGTTAATATGGCTGATGCCATTGGAATGGGGGATTGATGAGTACAGAGACTCGATGTCTAGACTACAGAGTTTAGCTTGAGGTGGTACCTCAAGATTAGCTAGAAGGGCAAGGGTCTGTTTCGTATCTTGAAGGTAAGATGGGAGTTTTTCGACAAAAGATCTTAAAATTTTGTCTATATAGATACTCCCATTCTGAGTTAGATTCTCAATGCCTGAAACTATAGGGCGACCCGGGGGGGAAGACATACTTTTGTGCACTTTTGGCAAGCAGTAGAAGGTTGCTATCTTGGGATACCGGTTGAGGATGAATTCGTATTCATCCCCTGATAGCAACCCTCCACTGCGGCCCCTGTCCAGAATCTCCTTGTACTTAGTGAGAAAGTCATTGGTAGGGTCTGATTTTAAAACTTTATAGGTGTTTTCATCTTCCAAAACCTTAAGTACCATTTCTACATAGTGGGTGAGATCCATCATAACAATGTTCCCACCCTTATCCGCAGGTTTTATGATGATTTCAGTATTTTCTCTAAGTAATTGTAAGGCTGTCTGTTCTTTTCTGGACAGATTCATATTTGGACACCATTCGAGAGATCTCGTGTCTAGCTTATCTATTTCATTTTTCATAGTTTCCAGAAACAGCTCGATATTACGATAGTTGCCCAAATACGGGGTGAATTTACTTTTAAGTTTGAGGTCAGTGTAGTTAGGTTGGTTGGTCTCGTTATTTTCCTCCCATAAGTCCATGAGATTCATCAGGCACTCATACTCTTTGTTGGACATACCATGAGATTTTGCCTTTTTTTCTTTATTGATCTCATGAAATTTATGCAGAGCTAGTTTACGTGCAAATAGATGGAGGTCTTTAACCCACATGAATTTATTAAGAGGAGGTACAGGTACAAAGGATAATCCTTTTTCCAGCAGGGCAATGTGGTCTTTATTCAGGGTCTGTTTGGAGAGGTTGATAACTCTTAGACCAAGGTCAGAGTTATTGCTGGGTGTTTTCCCTAGCTCACCTAGAACTTTCTCCGGTCGTTTCTCCTTCCCCTGCTCCCTTCCCTGTTTCGGGTAGAGTACCTGTTTCTGCGGGTTTGTATACCATCCAGGTGACCCATCTCTAAAAAATTCACCCCTTTTTTAAGTATGCCTTTGGGATTAGTATACCCTGGAGCGGTTGAGGTTTGTGGCTGAGGTTCTATTTGTGAGCTACTAGATGCATCAGTATCCGTATCCGAAGACTCATAGTCTGATGTTAAATAATTATCAGAGTTAGTTCTTACTCTACGGTTAAAATGGTGGTAGACTTTATTTGTTTGATAATCTTTTGAGTCTCTGACAAATTTCTGGTGCTTGCGTATTTTGATGTTATTTTGGAATTTGTCAAGATTATTCTTAAGTCTCGTCTCAAATTGGGTAAACTCTGTGTTGGATTGATATTGCTGTACTGTGGCAATCTCGTTTTCTAGGCTTTGATTGACCTCTATCACTTTCTCTTTCTCAAATTTTACTAAAATCTCCATAAAGCGTTTAGAGCAGGTCCCTGCTGCGGATTCCCACTCTTTCATTAGTTCGATATTCTCTGTATAAGAAGAGGGTAAATTTCGGACCCTCAGACCCCGAGGGATCATATCCTTCTTAATATAGTTTTCAAGAGAGGAAATCTCCCAGCTGGACTTAATTTGTTTTTTATACAGATTCTGTAAAGTATTAAATGACTGATTGATGTCTGGAGTGAGGTTAGAGTAATCTAACTGTTCAACTGAAAATACATTGTCAGAGTCTCTGCACCATAAATTACTATCTGGTTTGTTTGACAGAAACCCCGCCATCTTATGCAGGTACTTAAAAAAGTAATGAGAAAGTAATTAGCGATTGTATTAATGTTAGAATTAAGTGGTAGGTATATTAGTCCTGGTACTGAAACCAAAAAATTGTATAGAGAAAAAGGTGACTGAAGGATTAGACAAAAGTCCAATCCTAAAGACACAGAAATAGGACTAGATGGGCAACAAAATGGGCATAACCCAAAGCGATAAATGAAAAGAAAATCCCCAAAAGTTAAAGGTTGCTGGAGAGGAGAAAGAATCCGACCTCCAACCCACGTTAACCAGAGGTGTGCCCATACAACATAGTATATGGCTCAATGTGCCATGGTAAACCATAGAAAAAGTATATATGAATAAAACAAAAAAACTTTAATAAATCGTTACATAAAGGTAAACAGACAAGAATAAAAACTGTAAAATACAGTGCTATCCTCTGAGGGTCTAGGTTGTAGATGGGGTCTAGATGCTATTATGCAGATTATTGCAGGAGAGCTTTGAGCAACTTTCTAGTGTAGAAATAATAATAGTAATACGGATAGTATAGGGATAAACCCGATTTTCAGGTAGAGAGTTGCTCCTCAAGGTAGTGGAGACAGAGACAGTACGGGATATCTACTAATAGGTAGAGTGCAACTTACAAGAACAGGTGCTGCCAGTAGTGGGGGCAACCCTGAAATAATATATGAGACACGAAGTATATGTCTCAAAGTTGAATGCGCCTATAGGGGCCTCTAAATCTAAGCTGTATCCTTAAACATGCTATCCCACACGCAGTCGGGTCAGATATAGAAGGCAACCCTAGATTAATACTATGTTAATATATCAGTTAACTTTTAATCTAGAGTGCATACAGTCTAACACCTGAAAAGCATATACTTGTGGCCACAGTGGCAATAGTAGACCAACTAACTGGTAGGTATAGTAGATGACAAAACCGTATAGGATGGTCAGGCAAAGGCGACAACTCAAAAATATATACATATGCAAGGTTTAAATTAAATTAAATCAAATTAAACTCTTGGTAAAGGAGTGTCAAGTTCCTTATACCTGTCCGAAGGTTATAAACAGTCAGCTACTCATGCCCTAAAGACCGCCTTGGTACAGAGTGGCTAGTATGGGCAAACAGTTAGTGGTACCTAGAAAGCCACCTTTGTAGTAAGTGGCTCTAAAGTGAGAGTTAAATAAGGTTAGCTTAGAAATAGATAGAGGTTTACCTTAGGTAAACAGGCTAGTAGAATCCCTAAATCTCCTGTCTCATAACTCCCCTGACTATAGATACAACTGCTTGTAAATCGATCATGCCAAATAAGGACTGACTAGACAGTCCATCATATACCCCAAACCCATGAGAGGAAAAAACCCCAAAACGTGGAACAAAAAACTAAATAAATGAGGTAAAAACGGCTAACTAAGAGCCTAAAAGTGGCATCATGAATTAGTACAGCCTAAAGTCTGGCGTCCTTGCTGACACGCGTTTCGGCGCTATGTGGCGCCTTTATCAAAAGCAAAGGCATACCTGGACCCTGCCGGACTTTAAACGGGCTAGTCACACCTCTCCCACGTCATGCGGCCAATCATAGGCCGCCACGGAGCAGAGAGGGGAGGAGCTAACGTCCGATCTGATCTCATAGGATAGTGAGTCCGGGAAGGGCATTTAACAGCGAGCAAGATCGCTGCATACAGCGGTGACTCACATTAACCCCTCAGTGTCCCTGTCCGATCACATTAACCCCTGATGTCCCAGGGTGTTCAGAACGTGAAAATGGAAATAGCATCAGACTGAACCAGTCTGTGCTATGTAGGAACGCTGAACAGAGTCTCTTAACCTTAAATGGGTCTAGGAGAGGGGGACAGTGGGGTGTATAGAGTGCCCCCCTGAAAACGAATTACTGTACTGAGGGGGGGAGGGGGGGGGGAGCCAGCTACTGTATTTATTAAAGAATTAAAGGTGTATATATTAACAAATATGGGCAATGAGCTGTAAACACCTACCAAGGTATATAATGCATTAGATGGCAGAAGATTGTTGGAGAGAGTTTGTCCACAATGTTATAATAATGCTCTCTACTAAATAAGGCAAATTATTCTATTGAGTATTTACACGTATGTTTGCCATCTCAATCCGCTATTTACAAATATTTACAGAGATAAATTTAGGTGAAAGTAGATCACCATTTCGGAAACCAGTACCAGCAAGGTACAGGTAATATTGCAAAAAAACCTAGGAATTGTACCAAGAAAAAATAATAATAAATAAATATAAAGGAATATTTACAATGATATTTAGTGACAATAATTCAACACTTCCAGAATTGTTGCCAAAAGTACAGAGAGATTATTATCGGAGGAGTTCTACGTATAGTATACATTGTTAGAGAAAGGGGGAAAAGGAGAACCCTTCATTCAGGCCTTGAGGGCTTAGAGTCTTAAGTTGGTAGATCCAGAAGCATTCCCTCTGTCTAAGAAATTTATCATAATTTCCTCGTCTGGGGTTTCTTTTGACTAATTCCAGACCGCAGAAACGTAGCCCTTTTGGGTTACTATTGTGGTGTTCGCGGATATGTCTCGAGATGGGGGTATCAGTCAAGTTCTTACATGATCTGATATGCTCCTGGATCCGTTTCTTAAAAGGGCGGAATGTCTGACCCGACTGCGTGTGGGATAGCATGTTTAAGGATACAGCTTAGATTTAGAGGCCCCTATAGGCGCATTCAACTTTGAGACATATACTTTGTGTCTCATATATTATTTCAGGGTTGCCCCCACTACTGGCAGCACCTGTTCTTGTAAGTTGCACTCTACCTATTAGTAGATATCCCGTACTGTCTCTGTCTCCACTACCTTGAGGAGCAACTCTCTACCTGAAAATCGGGTTTATCCCTATACTATCCGTATTACTATTATTATTTCTACACTAGAAAGTTGCTCAAAGCTCTCCTGCAATAATCTGCATAATAGCATCTAGACCCCATCTACAACCTAGACCCTCAGAGGATAGCACTGTATTTTACAGTTTTTATTCTTGTCTGTTTACCTTTATGTAACGATTTATTAAAGTTTTTTTGTTTTATTCATATATACTTTTTCTATGGTTTACCATGGCACATTGAGCCATATACTATGTTGTATGGGCACACCTCTGGTTAACGTGGGTTGGAGGTCGGATTCTTTCTCCTCTCCAGCAACCTTTAACTTTTGGGGATTTTCTTTTCATAGAGTCTAACTCTACCTTCAGAAGTCCAGCAATTAACATCTGCTGTTGAACATCCATTATCCTGTAACATCCTTTGTTGTTTTATTATGTATCAGTAACTGTAAGAATAAACCTGAATAAACTGTAAGTCAGATTGCGTATTAGTACTTTTGGTTAATATCGACTTGTATTAACCAGAAGATATAAACATAAAATACTTATTTCACTCATCCTTGAAAAGCAACATAAATCAAGATATTACAGTTATGCATAGCCTATTTCAACTAGAAACTTAGTCAAGTAGAAGATGCTTTTATGCTCTTTTATTTCAAATTAATTTTATGGCAAGACAGGAGGCTTTATATTTGCTTTACCTTCTTTACTGAAACCTCCAGCAGCAAAGAAACAGTTAACAGAACTTTTCAAAACAACCAATCAGAACAAAGAAACAGTAGTTTAAAACCCCTAAGCAGGCCCTTCCACTCCCTCTTTCTTAGCTGCTGCCTCCAGGGTAGCACTCACCAACTCAGAGTTGTTTCTGCTCTGGGTTGTTTTTTCTCCTTCATGATGCTTGTTTATTTAAGCAGTTTATTTGCTAGGTTTATTAAGACAGCTTAATTGCTGGATTTATTTAGGCAGTTCTTTTTGCTGTATTTATTTAAACAGTTGTTTGCTGTGTTCAGGCCCGGACTGGCCATCGGGCATGCCGGGCAAATGCCTGGTGGGCCGCGATGGCTGTGGGGCCGAGGCCGGCAGGGGAGATCACAGGATCTCCCCTGCCAGCCCCTGCAGGGCCAGCGCGCTACCCGAGCACCGGCCCTGCCCTGTGCCTCCATGGGCCGGTGGGGAGATCAAAGATCTCCCTCACCGGCCCAGAGGCAGTTACAGGCGGCCGCCGGCAGGAGAGGGTGTGAGGGAGGGAGGCAGGAGAGAGGACCGGCGGAGCTCTATCCAGCAGCTCCGCCGGGTCCTCTCGCGAGGTCTGAGCGTTACCGCGGCAACGCTGAGATCTCGCGAGAGTGAACTCTAGCCTACAGGCTAAAGTTCACTCTCACCACTGGACCACCAGGGAAGGATGGCAGCACGGAACACCCCCACCCCCCCAGGCAGAATGGATACCCCCTCCCCCCAGGCAGATTCAATTTAAATAAAATATACATTCACACTCACACACACAGCACCCCCAGACACACACAGCACCCACAAACACACATAGCACCCAGACACACACAGCACCCCCAAACACACAGCACCCCCAAAACACACACACAGCACCCTCAGACACACACAGCACCCCCAAACACACACAGCACCCCCAGACACACACAGCACCCTCAGACACACACAGCATCCCCCAACACACACAGCACCCAGACACACACAGCACCCAGACACACACAGCATCCAGACACACACAGCACCCTCAGACACACACAGCACCCAAACACACAGCACCCTCAGACACACACAGCACCCCCAAACACACACATCACCCAGACACACACAGCACCCTCAGACACACACAGCACCCAGACACACACAGCACCCCCAAACACACACAGCACCCAGACACACACAGCACCCCCAAACACACACATCACCCAGACACACACAGCACCCTCAGACACACACAGCACCCAGACACACACAGCACCCCCAAACACACACAGCACTCAGACACACACAGCACCCTCAGACACACACAACACCCTCAGACACACACAGCACCCAGACACACACAGCACCCCCAAACGCACTCATCACCCCCAAACACGCACAGCACCCAGACACACACAGCACCCCCAAACACACAGCACCCCCAAACACACAGCACCCCAATCACACACAGCACCCAGACACACACAGCACCCAGACACACACAGCACCCCCAAACACACACAGCACCCAGACACACACAGCACCCTCAGACACACACAGCACCCTCAGACACACACAGCACCCAGACACACACAGCACCCTCAGACACACAGCACCCAAACACACACAGCACCCTCAGACACACACAGCATCCTCAGACACACACAGCACCCCCAGACACACACAGCACCCTCAGACACACACAGCACCCTCAGACACACACAGCACCCAAACACACACAGCACCCTCAGACACACACAGCCCCCTCAGACACACACAGCCCCCTCAGACACACACAGCACCCAAACACACACAGCACCCTCAGGCACACACACACACAGCACCCCCAGACACGCATAGCACCCCCAAACACACATAGCACCCAGACACACACAGCACCCCCAAACACACACAGCACCCTCAGACACACACAGCACCATCAGACACACACAGCACCCCAAACACACACAACACCCAGACACACACAGCACCCAGACACACACAGCACCCAGACACACACAGCACCCAGACACACACAGCATCCAGACACACACAGCACCCTCAGACACACACAGAACCATCAGACACACACAGCACCCTCAGACACACACAGCACCCAGACACACACAGCACCCCCAAACACACACAGCACCCAGACACACACAGCACCCCACAAATACACAGCACCCCCAAACACACAGCACCCCAATCACACACAGCACCCAGACACTCACAGCACCCTCAGAAACACACATCAGCCAGACACACACAGCACCCCCAAACACACACAGCACCCAGACACACACAGCACCCTCAGACACACACAGCACCCTCAGACACACAGCACCCAGACACACACAGCACCCAAACACACACAGCACCCAAACACACACAGCACCCTCAGACACACACAGCATCCTCAGACACACACAGCACCCCCAGACACACACAGCACCCTCAGACACACACAGCACCCTCAGACACACACAGCACCCAAACACACACAGCACCCAAACACACACTGTCCCCGCAGACACACACAGCACCCAAACACACACAGCACCCAAACACACACAGCACCCAGACACACACAGCACCCTCAGGCACACACAGCACCCTCAGGCACACACAGCACCCAAACACACACAGCACCCTTAGGCACACACACACACAGCACCGTCAGGCACACACACAGCACCCTCAGGCACACACACACAGCACCCTCAGGCACACACACAGCACCCTCAGGCACACACATATACAGCACACTCCCACACATACATATATATATATATATATATATATATATATATATATATATATATTTAAAAATAACCCTCAGTGAGTTAACAGACAAAGAAAATTAGAAACCTAGAATGTGACGGCACATAAAAACACCCTCACACACAGCACCCCTTTTACATACACACACACTGCGCCCCTCAGACATACAATACGTCCAAATATATATATATATATTATATATACACACACACACACACACACACACTACAGCATCCCTCACACTGCACCACTACACACATTACGCTCCAGATACACGCTAGATCCCTTACCCTATATGCACTCGTAATCCTCTACACACACACACACAATCTCCTATACACACTCTGGGTCCTATACACAGTAGATATCCTACACACACACACTGCACCACCTACACACACTACATTCCTTGTCAGCAAACACATACAACATTCTCTAAACACACCCTCTCTACAACCCCTACACACTACGTCACCTATACACACACACTACAACCCGTATGCACACACTCCCTACATCCCCTATAACACTATGCCCCCTATACACACACTCTCTACAGTGCCAAGCCACACATATTACACCACAAACACAAATTAAATTGACCTATTTACACAATACCACACCACACTCTACACACACGCAATCCCACAAGCAGGCTCCATACACATGCACCATGCACTTTCCTGGCCCTTTTGTCCTCTGGTATCCCACTTGTGGAGACAC